>NW_012106441.1:1668274-1675800 GCF_000951045.1 Mandrillus leucophaeus | reverse complement strand
TTTCGATTTATTTCCTACTTTTCTCCCGCGTCTCTCTCACTTCCCCTCCTCCACGCTCACCCCCTCCCCATCCCCGCCAGGTCTCCTTCGCTTGCCACCTCGCTCTCCCTGCCTTGCTACCGCTCACTGCTCACTGCTCACTCACCCACCTCCCCACTCCGTCTCTTCACAGCTGGGAACTGCTGGCTCCGTCAAGCGAAGAACGGCCGCTGCCAGGTCCTGTACAAGACCGAACTGAGCAAAGAGGAGTGCTGCAGCACCGGCCGTCTGAGCACCTCATGGACCGAGGAGGACGTGAATGACAACACACTCTTCAAGTGGATGATTTTCAACGGGGGAGCCCCCAACTGCATCCCCTGTAAAGGTAGGACTCCTTCTTCCCGACTTCCAGGCCCTCAGTAGAGGGCGTCTTACCCTTAGCTTCCCCACTACCTGACTGGGGTTTGGGAGTAGGAGAGCTTTGTTCGTGGGCTTCCCCTTTCTGTCCCTTGCCCTGGTAAGCCGTGCAGACTCGAATTCTGCCTGTTACAGGCTGTAGGTAAAACACCCCAGACTTCTTAGCCAAGTGTGGTGGTGAAGCCCACCAACCTGTGCCCCTTGATGAGAGAAATCTGGGTTTGGGGCACAACTCAAGGTCCGCACTCTTTCATCAACTCCCAATCTTCTAGGAGAGAGCCTGGGGCCCCTCCAGCGCAAACTCAGGGCTGCATGATTGCGCAAGACACCCGAAGCCCTCCTGGCTGACCTGCAGACTGCCTGGCTCTGGTTTTAATCCATGCCTGTTTCCAACTCACAGAAACGTGTGAGAACGTGGACTGTGGACCTGGGAAAAAATGCCGAATGAACAAGAAGAACAAACCCCGCTGCGTCTGCGCCCCGGATTGTTCCAACATCACCTGGAAGGGTCCAGTCTGCGGGCTGGACGGGAAAACCTACCGCAATGAATGTGCACTCCTAAAGGCAAGATGTAAAGAGCAGCCAGAACTGGAAGTCCAGTACCAAGGCAGATGTAAAAGTAGGTCCTACCCTGTTGAGCAAGACTGGATCTGTCCCCTCCTCCAGCTTTGTACCTAAAGTAGACCCTCTAGGAGACCTCTGGGGGATGGTGCAGTCCACAGTAAGAGCCTGATAATAATAATACTGAAACCAAAAAGGAGTCCTTTTCTAACTTCTAGAGACTCATTAAGAACACTGAGGGGACCAACCTAGAGTCATAGATTCTCTCTTGAAAACTACAGGGCTCCCAAAATTGCCTTTTGAAAGCTGGATGCTTCAGTGTCATGATTGCCTTGGTAACTTCAAGTGCTCGCTCCCTAAGCACTAGAAGGTACCTACTCATGTGTGTTTCCTTCTTTGTTCCAGAGACTTGTCGGGATGTTTTCTGTCCAGGCAGCTCCACATGTGTGGTGGACCAGACCAATAATGCCTACTGTGTGACCTGTAATCGGATTTGCCCAGAGCCCACTTCCTCTGAGCAATATCTCTGTGGGAATGATGGAGTCACCTACTCCAGTGCCTGCCACCTGAGAAAGGCTACCTGCCTGCTGGGCAGATCTATTGGATTAGCCTATGAGGGAAAGTGTATCAGTAGGTATTCCGGATTGAGGAAGGAAAAAGAGAAAACAGGCTAGTTCTAGTATTAAACTGTGGGGTTAACAAATAAGTAAGCCCAAGGCATCCCAAAACACCATAGGGAGAAATATGCTGCAATTTGGGGTCTGTTGTGACCACAGCATTCCTCATGGAAACCGTTGTCTTCTGGTGGCATTGACACATATATTCAAATGCCAGCAGGAAGCAAGAAACAGTATTCCATCTTAGAAAACTTAGAACTCACTCAATTTTACACATTTTTTTAAGTGCCAGACTTGCTGGAAGCGAAAAATAATTACTTAGCAGTTCCAGAAATCTGTTATCAGATTCTAGTAATTAATGGAATTCTTTCATTTGTAAAAGATCCCACTTGTGGGAAATAATAAGATACATATTTAACTCGAGAATATTGTAAAATCCTGTTCTAAAAAAAATACTATTTTAATGCACTAATGTAGTATGTAAGAAACTGCAGAGGTTTTGTGTGTGTGTATGTGTGTATGCATTTGAGTTTCAGTTTTATTATCCAGCATTTTTGCTTAATATCTCCATTACCCCCATTAGTAATAAGATATAAATTATGTTTATATTTATTGATAGAGCACTAGAGAAAGGGAGAAAAGGGGGATATGGGGAAATCAGTTTACTCATCACAGTTGTATTATATCCTAGAAGCAAAGTCCTGTGAAGATATCCAGTGCTCTGGTGGGAAAAAATGTTTATGGGATTTCAAGGTTGGGAGAGGCCGGTGTTCCCTCTGTGATGAGCTGTGCCCTGACAGTAAGTCGGATGAGCCTGTCTGTGCCAGTGACAATGCCACTTATGCCAGCGAGTGTGCCATGAAGGAAGCTGCCTGCTCCTCAGGTGTGCTGCTGGAAGTAAAGCACTCCGGATCTTGCAACTGTAAGTGTGATTTTTAACCTTGCTGCCATTTAAGGCTTTCCCAGGCAATCCCTAGGGAATGGACACTTACAAAGCACGCAGATCTCCCACATAAATTCATTTCTGTTCAAATTAGGAAGCTGCTAAGTATCACCAGCAATTCAATAATCCACAGAAAAATTCTCTGCAATGTTTCTTGGCTTTTAGGATTTATCCGGTGATCATCAATGGGGTTGCCTCTAAAAATCTATTTCCAGTTGTTTTCCCCTATTTCTTGTGCTTTGGTAGTATGCTTTGCTGTTTGCTTTATTAACATTTGAATCTAAACTAACTGCTTCAAAAGTTTTTTGTGTTTTTTTTTTTTCCAAAGACAGCTTCATATTATCATACATGGGCTGCTGCTTTTTGCAGTTGCCTCTACTAACTCTGAATTAAGGACCCAAAGCAGTTATACCTAGAACACAAGAGCGCTTTTTATCTAATTTCAGGAATCTGCCCGTAAAACCTGAGCCATTGATTCTTCAGAACTTTCTGCAGTTTTTGACTTCATAGATTATGCTTTAAATTTTTTTTTAACTTATTGCATAACAGCAGATGCCAAAAACAAAAAAAGCATCTCACTGCAAGTCACATAAAAATGCAACGCTGTAATATGGCTGTATCAGAGGGCTTTGAAAACATACACTGAGCTGCTTCTGCGCTGTTGTTGTCCGTATTTAAACAACAGCTCCCCTGTATTCCCCCATCTAGCCATTTCGGAAGACACCGAGGAAGAGGAGGAAGATGAAGACCAGGACTACAGCTTTCCTATATCTTCTATTCTAGAGTGGTAAACTCTCTACAAGTGTTCAGTGTTGACATAGCCTTTGGGCAAAGAAAAAGAAAAAAGAAAAAAAAGAAAAATATATTGTCCATACTGTAAATAAGTGTATGCTTATTTATTTGGGGGGAAAACTATACATTAAAGGACCTTTGTCCTAAAGCTCTCTCCCAGGCCACCTTGTTACTCATTGGACACGGAGAGGCATTCATTGTGAGGTCTACTGGATGAGGCCCATAGTTGAGACTTGTAGACATTTATTTATACTGTGTCATGTTTTATAATTTATACATAAAATGTCTGGTTGACTGTATACCTTGTTTTTGAAGAAATTTATTCGTGAAAGGAAGAGCAGTTGTTATTTATTGTGAGGTCTCTTGCTTGTAAAGTAAAAGCTTTTTTTCCTTGTAAACCATTTAAGTCCATTCCTTACTATTCACTCATCTGTCTCCCTTCATTTCACTGTTAGACTCTTTTCCACTTTCAACAAACTTGCATGTCAGTTTCTGTCATGTTTATTTATTGGATTCTCTGCTGCCTGATCTGTACATACATGATCCCTCGGGTTTTGTTTACAAGGAACCTTGACTGACCAAAAGGCATTATAACTCTTACTCAAATACAAGGTACAGAGGATAAGCATCTTTGAGGAAACTCCTACTTCAGTTCTTTTGTTATGATGAAGACATTTGTGAGAGAGGAGATGATTAGAATTCTAGTAATGTACTTTTAATATGTTACAGATACAAAGAAATGATGTGGGTGTCAGGAGACTAAAGGATAGTGAAGGCTACACATTCAACCTTTTGTTAGGTGTTTCCTTTAAGCTAGTCAGCTGTACCTTTTAAATTAGTTCTTTTTCAACCAATGTGTCACTAAAAGTTTTATCAAAGCTTTATCAGTTCAAGTTTCTTGCTTTTCATAATACTTTTTTCGATGCAATTTTATATTTTCAAACATGGCAAGTTAAAATATAAATTCATTTAAATATATAGTTTTGTACTTTTCTACCATGTAAATGTGCAATGTATATAAAAATTATAATGTGTATTTGTAAATAAATGATGAGTGAAAAAATAAAAAATTTTAAAAAGCCAATGGTTTCAATTCCTGATGATGCAAAAGAAGTTATTTGGACTTTTGAGTAAAAATGTGTATGATACCTTTGCTGAGGAATGTAGCTATCTCTGAAATTACATGACCAGGGCAGTAGAAGCTCCAGAGTGAGGTTAGTTATAGATCACTTCACTGGAGTTTGAAAGATAAAGGGATCTGAGGTCCAGAAACCCCACTGTAAGCGTAGCATATACCTGTCACTAACCAGAGAAGGAACAGACTGTAGATGTGGGTTCTTTCCTGCAATATACCAAGGCTAATAGTTCCTCTTTAAAAGCACCATCATTTTAGCTGTCCTTGTTGCAAGCTCATCACCATAGCCAGGGACACCCTTTATGTTACTTTCCTATAAATACAGTGCAGTTTCAGTCTTCTACAACACAACACACATCACAAGGAAAGGTGACAACAGACATAATATTTGACAAGCACATTCTAGAAATCAGAATATCAGCTGCAGAAGCAGGCATTACAGTGTTGGAATGCTAGGGACTTGATGAGGTGGGAATGGGGTGGAGGTGAATTTCCACGATGATACCCATGGTTTATGGGGATCAAATAATGTCATTCATTGTAAGAGAAAATGGATCAGTATTTCACAGTTTAGACACTATTAGAGCTTCAGAATGGTGTTTAGGACATCAGTCAATGGTCCCTGTAATACATGCGAATACATAACTAGATCATAAGCATAAGTTTCCAATTCATTGTGTGCTACATATTCAAAGCCTAAATATATTAAAAATATCAAAGAAGTACAAGATGCAAGCCTCAGACTGGCATTTGGGCCATCATTCAGTAGTACCTATAATATGTTGTAATGCATAAGAATACATAACTAGATCATCAACACAAGTTTCCAATTCAATTCCAATTCCAATTATGTACTTACATATTCAAAGCCGAATTATATTAAAAATATCAGAAATTTAAAATGTAAAGTATCAGGACTATGGAAGGGAAAGAGCAAAGTATAGTCAATATTGCCAACATTGCTAAACAATGATAAACATATCATTTCCTTCAAACACCATGACCCGGTTCTTCTTAAAAGTGTATCCCTTTTGTGAAAAGCCTCTTTAATATGAATAGTTATTCAAAATTGTTGCCAGAGACTGTTGGCTCTCAACTGTGGCCACCTAATGAGAAATTTGGTGGAGGTAGAGGAACCCCTTCAGTAGACAGTTTGTATAATGATTAGGGCCCTGTTGGATCTTATTACCTTTCAGCCCTGTGTTCCCAAAAAGGGAAAGAGAGGTGCAGAAAACAAACAGGCTGCCATTAACTGCAAGAAGACAAGGGTCGTAACTTCTCCAGTGTAGATTAGCTACTGGCTTGCCACTAGAGAGAGGCTCTCGGGAAGGGAAAGAGGGACAGGCAGATATAGTTTCACAGCCCTTCCTGGAGTTGATTTGTTGCTTGATCCCGGGATGCTACAGATGCTTTAAAGCTGCCGTTGACGATCAGAGTAAAAACGTCAAATTTAACAGGCACCGATGTGTGTCTTGGCAAGGGGAAGTGATAAAATCAACAGCTTGCCTTTTAAAAAACATCCAGATTATTTATTTAAAATTTTTATTCCAAATTTGTCAGCATCAATCATTCCTCTTAAACACTAGACAGTATCTCATTTTCCTCCTTGGAGTTTTCCACTTTTCCAGTCACCTAGTATTACACTTATTAGTACCAAAAAAATAGAAATCGCTTTTAAAATTAAAAGTAGATTAATATCTTTAGACTGTTGTTAGAATTTCAACTATGGCCCAAAAAAGTCTAATTCACATGCATATAGTGTAATTAATAGAATGGAAATACAAAATATAAATTAATAATAAAAGATCTGTCAGAAACCGAATTTAAACTAAAATGTTTATATACTACAAGGGATATGATTCCTCAAGTATAACAAAAATAAAGTCTGGCTAATTAAAGTTACTCTCAAATGGGATAGCTAAATGCAGGACCCGACCTTTGATCAGATCTTGTTCCTAAGGAAAATAATGCTGTAAATAACAATACTGGGCCAATTGATAAAATCAGAATACTGTCCAAAGATTGAAATGTTGCCTCAATGTTAAATCTACTAAAATTTGATTACTGTATTGTGGTTATGTGAGAGAATACTCTTTGACTCAGGAAATACACACTAAAATATTTTGGAAAAAGGGCCACAATGTATAAAACTTACTCTTAAATGACTTCGAAAAAAAATTATAGGTTTTATTATTTTTTTCACATGCATGCAAAGAGGGAGTACATGAATGATAAAGGAAATGGAATAAAATGTTAACAATAAGCAAATCTGAATAAAAGTTATAGGTTGTTTTTAGCACTATCTTTATTTTTGCAAAATTCCTATGAGTTTGAAAATATTGCATATCCAAATAAAAAGCTAATGCTTTTTTTTAAAAAAGTCATTCTCAGGAGGGAGAGATGCACAGCAAACTGCTTCTCCCCATTATCTGGGAAAAGAGTGAACTATCGGAGTCATTTAAAAAATGGTTTTGTATGATCAAAAGACTGGAAAACAATTCCAGTGACTTTAGCAAGGCTGCTTGGGGAATTCACATGTGCAATGAAAGAATTCCTAACACTTAAACCATGTCCAAACTGAGAAACAGCCTTTTCTATAATGATCTTTAAATTTGGAGTGATTAGTACCTTCACTGTAACACTCCAAACACCCAACACCCTCATTCTCCCCACTGCTTGCTATATATTATTTGACAAGCAATTTAATCCCTATGTACTTCAGTTTCCTCATCTATGTAACCACAACAATGAAAGTCTCTCTCTCATTACAATGTTGCGAGGATTAAAAGAGATATAACGTGTAAAGTGCTTAGATTTGTGCCTGGCACTTAAAAAACAGTCAGAAAATAAGTGTCCCCTAATATTATAATAACTACGATTAATTAGGGCCGGGTGCGGTGGCTCAAGTCTGTAATCCCAGCACTTTGGGAGGCCGAGACGGGCGGATCACGAGGTCAGGAGATCTAGACCATCCTGGCTAACACAGTGAAACCCTGTCTCTACTAAAAAAAAAGAAAATACAAAAAACTAGCCGGGCGAGGTGGCGGGCGCCTGTAGTCCCAGCTACTTGGGAGGCTGAGGC
>NW_012106441.1:1664771-1668220 GCF_000951045.1 Mandrillus leucophaeus | reverse complement strand
TCTCAAAAAAAAAAAAAAACAAAAAACAAAAAACAAAAACAAACAAACAAACAAACAAACAAAACTACGATTAATTAAAGAAAAAAGGTGGTATAATAACTCATCAATCAAACCTTACCTTGAAAATATAATGAATGAGAGGAACTTCTTCTGTAGACAGTTTGTATAGTGATAAGTAAGCCCCAGTTCCCTGATGCTCCAAAGGCAGTCAGAATACCCATGCCTCTGGTAGGGCTTCAGGGAAGCCCTGTTCCCCCAGAGTCTCCTGGGCAGAATTCTCACATATAACATACATCAACATATAATATATATCAATCGAGACCAGAAGCCCAAGCGTAAGTCATTTTTTAAATGGAAGATAAACATACTTTAAAGTATTTAATCCATGTCAATATTTAGCAAAACTTCATGAAGTTCTAGGTGGTATGGCAAGTGTACCTTTCAAAATAAAAGGTTTAGATATATTATTTCCCATGAAATTTAGAAAAAATTCACTCACCCTCTGAAATTTTCAAAGTCACAAAAATGTGTCTTTTGTCCTTTCATTCACACTCCCAGCACAATTCCTGGCAGAAAAATAAATTAAATCAGTCTTCTTTAATTTCGATACAATTTCCTGTAGGAGGACTATAGACCCCTAAAGATAATAATAGGATAAACTATTCCCAAACTGTCAAAAATCCGAGTATAAATTGTGCAGTTGTCAGATATGAAATAACGCATACATTATACAATTAATAAACTTGTTTATTAGAGTTTTCAAAACCTGGGTCCTAAGAGTAACATGTTTCCCTTCAGAGCAACCACACAATTCTTCTTCAGTCGAAAGCTGTCATGTAAATAGACACCAGGCATGCCTGCCCTACGTAGTCAGTGGACCTGCCCAGACATGTCCAAATCCCAGCTTCTATTTTGTTGGAATCCCCCCATGAGTACTGGATGGTTCCTGGGGTTTGCCATCCTTAGACCTCAGATATCTTGGCTGGTATCATGAAGATTCCTGTGGCAGAGTCCTTCAGACACATACTCTTTGGATTAGACCAAGTGTAGTTCTGGCAGTGCTGTGTCATTTTTCTATTTTAAGAAAATGGCCAGGGAACCAACTGGCAATGTTGGGAGCCAGATATACTCCCACCAAATATCTCTTGTACTCATTCCCCAAGGACTCAGGTCTCTGTCTAAAGAGCAAGTATAAACTTTTCTTAAGAATATTGGGTCCTAAGAAGTTAGAGGCAAAAGTCACAATCCTGGTGAGAAAGAGGGGGCTCTACATTGATTACAGTTTGGAAGAAAAAGATCTTGATAGATCTCTATCTTTTTCAGCACCAAAAAAAAAAAAGAAAGAAAAAAAACACCTATGGGATGATAATGGTCATAGTATAACCCATAAGCAATGATAACAACAAAAGACCGAGGTGAAGACCAGTCTCTATAGTATCTGGAGATTGCTGTGGGCTTAGGGCTCAATGACAGCAGGTTGCAGAGGGGTTAGATTACTCAAAAGGCAGCAACACCTGGGACTTTTAAAAGAGAGTCAGTGCCTCAGGAGAATTCATCAAATCAGACTTAGAGCACTTTTTTCATTGGGCATGTGGAACCAGAGCCTGGTCAATACAATTCCCAAATAGAAACAGTGCTGCTGAAGGTGTAGTGCCTAGACCAAGAACACCAGAATGATCTGGGAGCTTGTTAGAAACACAAGTTATTGAGCATTATCCCAGAACCACTGAACCGAATTTACTAGGGTAGGGTCCAGGAAGCTATGTTTTAACAAGCTCTCCAAATGATTCTAATGTGTGTTAAGGTTTGAGAACCACTGCTCTAGAATCATTTCAAGCTCCAAGTGAGCCCCAGTTCCCTGATGTTCCAAAGGCAGCCAGAATACCCACGCCTCTGGTACGGCTTCAGGGAATCCCTGTTCCCCCAGTGTCTCCTGGGCAGAATTCTCACATATAACTTGGTCCTGTGCTACAGGGATGTACCTCATGGTGGCAAAGGCATTTGGCCATAAAAATCACAAGGCATATTTTTCCTGATAGAATATTGTCATCCTCTACCATCTTCCCAGTGAGACATAAGCTGGGTTGACTAAGAGTTGCAGCCGTGCCTTCACCATCACTTCCAGCCATATGTATTTGGTGGTATGTTTGCCAAGAAGAGACTAGAACTTTGAATGAAGGGTAGTAACATTCCAACTCTGGTTTTTCACTAACTGGTGTTTGGTCCACTTCCCTCCTCTGGAACTTACTTACTTCTTGGAGTTCTGCAACATCCCTTAGGATACTACTTCACCCTCATCCATGGGTCAGGAAACCAAAGCTGCTATTTGCCTTACCACCTCTTCTAAGGACAGGGAGATCTAAGCAACCTGCTGCACTAGAAATGGAGGCTCCAGGCAATGGTAAGTGAAACCTTCCAAGGGATGTATCCAGATATAACAATGCCTCAAGGTCCATTGTCTGAACTAAGAGGTGAAAGGGCCTCTCTCTCCATTTTCTTGCTATTCCACCCTTCCTGGTCTTGTATCATTTTTCACCTCAATCACCTCAACCATCCTCTTCACCAGAACCTTGGGTTTCTGAATACCTACCCATTTTCTCACACCCTCTGACTGAAATCCTGACTACTAATCAGTGAAATCCACCTTCTTCACACCTATCCTATGCTGCAGAGCAACAGTGAAATCCTTCGGTGCCACCCCACAAGGATGAGATCTGGTCTCAACTGGGTTATTTAGCCTCCTGAGCAGTATTTTATATATCTATATCTATCTAAATATGTGTGTGTATGTGTATGTATGTGTGTGTGTGTGTATATATGTGTGTGTATATATATATGTGTATATATATGTATATCTTCTTCCCATTTCCCTCACTGGTGTCTTTAAACCTTCTCCACTTTCCTCAAGCAGCCTTTTCACTCCCACTCCACTCACTATCAATGAACCTTAGCTTTTCTACTGAACTGGAAAAGAATTACCTCAGCTTTCTCCACTGTCGTCATTAGCTGTAAGTTTGCCCAATTCCATACCTTTTCTAAGTTCCGTCCCTCTAATCTCAGAGAATCTTCCATTTCTTATTGTGTTGTCCACCACACCTTCTCCCTTCTCCTCAAGAAACTCACTCTATTAACAGACTTCACCTCCATCATTTTTAAGTTCCCCCCAGAGTAGTTTTATTCATCTGAGCTTATAAATATACTTCACAAAATTTTAAAATTAAGATTATAGAAAATTGAAATAATATAATTATTATAGTTTGCTTAATTAAAACATATACATGTATATAAATATACATATATTTATAAACATGTTTATAAATATATATATGCTTGTTATATATAAACATGTTACATAAATAAAACATGTTTATTATACACACACACACACACACACACACACACACACACTTCAGCCTTGACTAGACCTTCAAAAAAAAGTTTCTTTTGTC
>NW_012106441.1:1658351-1661449 GCF_000951045.1 Mandrillus leucophaeus | reverse complement strand
CAAAAATCAAACAAACAAACAAACAAAAACAAAATAGGGATTAAGTGGTTAAAGGTAAGACTGCAAGTGGCTACAGTCAAAGAGAGATAACAAAATTCATCAATATCAGCAAGGTTCAAGGGTATTTTCTCAGGAGCATACAACAACCAGAAGCCATTCACAATCTACCACAAGCCAAATGCTCCATTTACTAAGACAGCAGCCTCCAAGTGATGCATTGTTGCAACACAATTCAGAGGAACATGGGGAAGACAGAGAAATAGAGCAGAGAACAGCAACAGTAGGAAAACACAGAGAGAAGCAATCTCCCAAATAACAAACAAAAGCAAACAGCATTTGGCAGAATATTGTGTAAACAAAAGCTTCCTGAACTCCAGCCTCTAGTGGATCAGTGCAGGAGCTATTGTTTACAAATACGTCATTGAGGAGTCAAGGTAACCTCAAGCAAAGGCTAGAAAAGTAAGAATTCTCATAATAATAAAAACCCTTATATGGGAAAATCAGGTCTCCAGTGCTAATGACATGTGCCAGAGATCTAGATGATAAAAAGTAAAAGAACCAGATTAGGCTAAACATTTTCCTTCACTGTTATCTAGGAATAGGTAATGAATACAGACTAACATAGCATCATGAAGGTTATTTTGTTTGACTAATCAGTTGATTGTTTACCATTCAAAATTCTCCTGAAGTGCTTTTACATCTTACGGGCCAAATTACACCTAAACAAAAACTCACAGGTGTCATTATTTATGTTTTATTACAGGAGTTGGGGGATCAACCGTAATATTTTCAAAATTCTTCCATAGGACCTCAGTATTAATGTAAAGTTTCAATAGTCAATTAGGAGGAAAATATAAACAAATTTATATTAACATGTAATAAGTCAATATAAAATTGAGAATTTGTCAGAGAAAGACTACATTTTAAAAAATTCACCTGGATGCCCAGAATAGAAAAGTCTATAGAGACAGGAAGATTCCAGGTTGCCAGAAACTAAAAGAATGGGAGAGAAATGGTGAATGACTACTAACAGGTACAGGAATTCTTTTTAGGACAATAAATACATTCTAAAATCAATGGCAGTGATAGTTGTTACTGGCAGCAAATCCTTATCTCTATGGGGTCTGCAGCAACGTCAATTCTTGCTTCCTCTGAAGAAAGAATTCGACTGAGGGGCATAAGGCAAAAGGAGAAACTGAGGCAAGTTTTAGCGCAGGAGTGAAAGTTTATTAAAAAGCCTTAGAGCAGGAAAGAAGAAAAGTAAAATACACTTGGAAGAGTGCCAAGAGGGTAACTTGAGCGATCCAGTGCATGGTTTGACCTTTTGACTTGGGGTTTTATATGTTGGCATGCTTCTGGGGTCTTGCGTTCCTTCTCCCCTAATTCTTCCCTTGGGAAGGGCTGTCTGCACGCACAGCGGTCTGCTAGCACTTGGGAAGGGAGCATGCACAGCGTGTTTATTGGAGTTGTACGCATGCTCACTTGAGGCGTTCTTCCCTTGCCTGTCGAATCTTCGTAGGAGGTCATATACCACTTAAACTCTGTCGCTTTGCCTGTGAATGCACATGCTTGAGCGCACTTGCCAAGCTCCTGAGATCTCATAGGGAAGCTGCTGAACACCGTTTCAGGTGTTTTCTATCTATTGGGAGATCCCATTCCCTGACTCCAGCGCGACCAATTATTATTTGAGAGAGACAGTTAACAACCGCCTGACCATCACTTGATGGTCACCTGACATTCCGTGTGGTGGTGAGGGGTGAGGGGGGCCCTCTCCTGCCCTGCTTATGTCTGACTAGCTACCTACTGTAACAACTCCATAACTCCGTGACTATATAAATGCCATTGAATTATACACTTTGAATGGATAAATTATATAATACATAAATATATCTCAAGAAAGTTGTTTTTTAGTTTTAGTTTCATAGTTTCACCTAATTTTAAAATTTTGTTTAGTTTTACTATAATCAGTTTATAAAAGATACACATTATTTACATTTTAACACATTCCAGTTGTGTATCCAATTTACTTTCAATTTCTACACTTTTAAAATACCAGTTTTTATTATGATAAATATAAACTAAGCCTTGAAGTTATAACTCTAGAAAAATTAGTAATTTTAGTGTCAGTAGAAAAAAACTGGACTCTTTCATGAATTAAAAATATACGATAGTTTATCCCAATTTTATTACTGAAATAAGTGCACTGTGACCACAGAGATGGTGGGGAAAGAAGTCAGGATTCTAGGGAAAAAAGACTTAATTTACCAAAGCACACTCTGTTATTAGCATCACTAAAAAATTCTCAAACTAGGAAAATAATAAATTTCTAGGTCTTATCATGTATTATTTTTGTCCTAAAAGCCTTTACCATAAAAATTAAAACTACAACAACCAAAGTCACATGGAAATTTTACCAAAGCAGAGAAAATAATTTTGGTCCCACCTGGCTGTCAGTCTGGAGGCAATTAATTATTATATTCCATGTTTGTATTGGTGTACTGCTAAGTTTCATCACACAAAAATTCATTTTTCCCTTATGGGTATAAAGTGATAATGGAAAAGAAAATTATTATTATAAAACACTTTAATCTACAGTAATGTTTTAGTTTTACTTGTTCTACTTCATAATGGAAAAGTATACAACTTTTTTGCAAATTTATTTATATACCCTCATTTTTTTCTGATAAGAGCAAATTATTTTTGAAGAAAAATTTTCACACCTAAAATAAGTATGCATTATTTTCCACTTAGAAACTAAGTAGAAAACTAGATTCTATCATCTGAATGTTAATTTTGTTTTACTAATTTAAATTATTTTGACAAATTTTTAAATTTGTAGCTTTTCCTTCCAAAATGTGGTCAAAGAGTTAACTATGTACTTTTTTTCCTGAACACAATCTTTCACAATATCCTCCAATCTTACTCAGATTCTTACTGTTTAAAATTAAATGTGCACTTTATTTTCAGATTTTTAATTTGCTAATTTAGTTCCTCTGGGATGAAAAGCAGTTGAAAATTTATGCAAACACTTTGTTGTCTGTCTAGAATATTAATTATATATCTCAAGATATGATACACCACATACTATAGCAATGATG
>NW_012106441.1:1653885-1657496 GCF_000951045.1 Mandrillus leucophaeus | reverse complement strand
ACACACACACACACACACACACACACACACACTTCAGCCTTGACTAGACCTTCAAAAAAAAGTTTCTTTTGTCCAGGTGTGGTGGCTCACACCTATAATCTCATAATTTTGGGAGGCCAAGGCGGGAGGATCTCTTGAGCCCAGGAGTCTGAGACCAGACTGGGCAATGTGGCAAAACCAAACATCTATGAAAAATACAAAGATTAGCTGGGCGTGGTGATGCACACCTGTAGTCCCAGCTACTTGGGAGGCTGAGGTGGGAGGATCACTTGAGCCCATGTGATGGCTAATATTAGGTGTCAACTTGATTGGACTGAAGGACAGATAGCTGGTAAAGTATTGTTTCTGGGTGTGTCTGTGAGGATGTTGCCAAAGGAGATTAACATTTGAGTCAGTGGCCTGGGAGAGGAAGACCCACTCTCGATGTAGGTGGACATCATCCAATCTAGTTGGATGCCAGTGCAACTAGAACGAAGCCGGTAGGGTGAGATAAGCTGGTTTGCTGAGTCTTCTGGCTTTCATCTTTTCCCAGTGCTGGATGCTTCCTGCCCTTGGATATCAGACTCAAGGTTCTTCGGCCTTTGGACTCTTGGACTTATACCAGTGATCTGCCAGAGGCTCTCGGACCTTTGGCCACAGACTGAAGGCTGCACTGTCAGCTTCCTCACTTTTGAGGCTTTAGGACTCGAACTGAGCCACTGCTGGCTTCCCAGTTCCTCAACTTGTAGATGGCCTATCGTGGGACTTCACTTTGTGATTGTGTGAGTCAGTTCTTCTTAATAAACTTTCTTTCATGTATACATGTATCCTATCAGTTCTGTCTGTCTGGGGAACTCTGAGTAATACAGACTGGGAAATTGAGGCTTCAGTGAACCATGATCACACCACTGTACTCCAGCCTGGGTGACAGAATGAGACTCTGTATCAAAAAAAAAAAAAAAAAAAAAAGTTTCTTTTATCTTCTTCTATACACAATCCTTGGAGTAGTCTCCATTCTCTGTCTTCACTGCCTCACCTCTCTCTCATTCCTCAAACCACTGCAATTTTATTTTTTCTCCTACTATTCTCCTGAAGAGACTTGACAGAGGTTACCAACGACTTCCAAGAGACCCTACATAATGGCCACAAAGGACACTATTCGATCCTTATCTAACAAGACCACTCTTTGAATTGTGCAGTGTTAACCACCAGGCTTCCCTCTTGTCAATTTCCCTGACTTTTGCATTCCCACTCCCTCATATCTCTCCATTTCTTACGGGCTTTCTTGATGACCTCATCTTCTCTCCAGTGAAGCAGGGATCAAAAACTGGCAACTCATGGGCTATATCTGACTTATATATTATTAGGTCACTCAAATCTCTAAAATAATTTTGAATTAGTTGGTAATATTTAAAACTCGGGGAATTTCACCCAAAAAGTTAGATTTCTACTTTCTCCTGAAAAAGTCTGAAACCTGGGCATCACTGACCCTGAGACACAACACAGGCACAATCCCCAGGAGCAGAGAAACAGCAGCTCTCTCCTTTAGATGGGGTAATTGTCCCCAAGTCCACTGCACCAATCATTCTCCCTTTGTCCTTTGCCTGGTTTGCTTCACTTATCCACATTTCTTGACTCCCAAGTAAGCCAAGAATTCCATTCTCCACTCCTTCACTTTTCAATCTATAGAGTTTTCTGTGTATGTCTCAGTATACAAATATAATCAAGGTTTTAACTGAAATCCATATGCTAGTGACTGCAGATCTCTATGACCAACCCTGATATTTTATTGATCGTGCTTCTTCTATGATCAGGAAACTGCATCTCTATAACAGACCCACAGAACCTACTGCCTCTGCTGAAAGAATGCCCTTTACCTTGCTTGTTTCGCCACAAAGATTCCTTCCAAATCAAAATTTTATGGGAGTACATCTGACTGATGCAACTAAGTCCCTACAGGGGAAGCTGGGAAATGTAAGATTACCTAAATTCTAAATTGAGAGGTGGGATTCAGCATAGAGAAGCAAAAGATTGTAGGAAGATTGTCCCAAAGATCTTGGCAGCCACAGTGATAGGTAGACATTACTAGATAAGCCAAATAAAAGATAAGTATTGCTGAGCATGATGATTCACACCTGTAATCTCAGCACTTTGGGAGGCTGAGGCCAGGAGTTCAAGACCAGCCTGGGCAACAGCAGCATAGCAAGACCTTGTCTCTACAAAAAAACAAAACAAAACAAAACAAAAAAAAGTATGTACGTATACATATACACACACACACACTTGTATATATATACGTGTATATATATATATGCAAGGCATGATGGTGCATACCTGTAGTCCCAGCTACTTGGGAGGATATCGTGAGATGATCGCTTTAGCCCAGGAGCTGGAGGCAGCAGTGAGCTATGCTTGCCCTACTACTCTCCAGCCTCGGTGATAGACCAAGACCCTAGCTCAAAAATCAAACAAACAAACAAACAAAAACAAAATAGGGATTAAGTGGTTAAAGGTAAGACTGCAAGTGGCTACAGTCAAAGAGAGATAACAAAATTCATCAATATCAGCAAGGTTCAAGGGTATTTTCTCAGGAGCATACAACAACCAGAAGCCATTCACAATCTACCACAAGCCAAATGCTCCATTTACTAAGACAGCAGCCTCCAAGTGATGCATTGTTGCAACACAATTCAGAGGAACATGGGGAAGACAGAGAAATAGAGCAGAGAACAGCAACAGTAGGAAAACACAGAGAGAAGCAATCTCCCAAATAACAAACAAAAGCAAACAGCATTTGGCAGAATATTGTGTAAACAAAAGCTTCCTGAACTCCAGCCTCTAGTGGATCAGTGCAGGAGCTATTGTTTACAAATACGTCATTGAGGAGTCAAGGTAACCTCAAGCAAAGGCTAGAAAAGTAAGAATTCTCATAATAATAAAAACCCTTATATGGGAAAATCAGGTCTCCAGTGCTAATGACATGTGCCAGAGATCTAGATGATAAAAAGTAAAAGAACCAGATTAGGCTAAACATTTTCCTTCACTGTTATCTAGGAATAGGTAATGAATACAGACTAACATAGCATCATGAAGGTTATTTTGTTTGACTAATCAGTTGATTGTTTACCATTCAAAATTCTCCTGAAGTGCTTTTACATCTTACGGGCCAAATTACACCTAAACAAAAACTCACAGGTGTCATTATTTATGTTTTATTACAGGAGTTGGGGGATCAACCGTAATATTTTCAAAATTCTTCCATAGGACCTCAGTATTAATGTAAAGTTTCAATAGTCAATTAGGAGGAAAATATAAACAAATTTATATTAACATGTAATAAGTCAATATAAAATTGAGAATTTGTCAGAGAAAGACTACATTTTAAAAAATTCACCTGGATGCCCAGAATAGAAAAGTCTATAGAGACAGGAAGATTCCAGGTTGCCAGAAACTAAAAGAATGGGAGAGAAATGGTGAATGACTACTAACAGGTACAGGAATTCTTTTTAGGACAATAAATACATTCTAAAATCAATGGCAGTGATAGTTGTTACTGGCAGCAAATCCTTATCTCTATGGGGTCTGCAGCAACGTCAATTCTTGCTTCCTCTGAAGAAAGAATTCGACTGAGG
>NW_012106441.1:1523320-1651860 GCF_000951045.1 Mandrillus leucophaeus | reverse complement strand
AGGGCTCCTCTGTCGCCCAAAGCCAGTTGGGGTTCAGACAGACCAAGGTTACCAGCAGCTTACGTGACAGAGAAACACATACATATTGCACCACATTGGGATTTGCCCATAGGATTTTAATACATGTAGTACAATGCTGTGTGCACTGATTATTATTATTTTTTGCACTTCCACTCCCCACCCGTTCTCCATCTTTCTCTCTCCTCCTCCATGCCCTGGAAGGGTGAGCCCTGGTGACATCATCTCCCATACCCCCATGGGAGCTGATTTCCTTCTAGATTTGTCCAGGCTGCTGAGAAGAGAGCAGATGATGGGAAGCTAGGAATATACGAGACTGACTCCTTTCTCCCTCTCTGCTTCAGCACCACCTCTCTAACAGTAGCTGATTTCTTCCAGGACTACCCAGGAAAAGCACGGTGGCCTTATCTACAGGTTCCCAGTTCTCTTAGTTCCAGAAACTCTGTCCCCATCCATCCTTACTCTCACACCAATACTTTCCTTTCTAGGGAAACATCTCTTTGTTTACTCCCTCACCCCAGTGTACAGCTCTGTGAGTAATTCAGCCATGACTGTGGGTTTTTCCTAGCCTTTCTAGGGTGAATTCTGTTTACCAACCAGAACCGCGCCTGACAGAGAAGTCATCTAAGACTTCCTATCCAGATCTGATTTTTGGTTGATCAATCCTTAATTCATATAGGAAAAGGAGAGAGAAAACACTAAGGGAGAAAATCTTTTCTCTGTCACAACCTGATATGACTGCATCTCAGTTTGATCCACCACATTTCATACCGTGTAAAAACACCACTTTCTTGACACTGCTTCTAAATGTTGAATCCTTACCCAATACATCTGAATGTTTGCACTTTTCTTCTATCTAATTTAGAGAGTACAGCAGTTTCTCAGATGGGAAATAGGCAGTAAAGACAGGTGGCTTCCGCTGAAAACCAAAATGAGATTTCGAGTGCTCTTCCGCCATTTTATTAGCACACTCTGATTTTAGGGCTGAAGCAATCTATTCTACCACCCCTCTGTTCAGACTTGTTTCCAGGACCGCAGTACCAATTTGTCTGAAAGCAAAAGTTTTCTGCTGTGTTTTTGATAATGAATCTGCTATAAGCACATTTTATTTTCTTACACAACTGAGAACTCTAAACTCAGAATCTGCTACATTTTTTAATTAACAAAGGGAACTTAACCTGTTTATTTAATGGAGAGAAAGTCTTTTGTGGTGATGTATGCCTATACTCTCAGGTACTCAGGAGGCTGGAGGAGTTCAAGGTCAGCCTGGACAAAACAGCAAGACCAAGATCCCATATCTAAAAAAAAGAAAAGAAAAGAAAAGACAAACTATAATGGAGTCAGTAAGATCATAGTCAGCACGTTAATTATCATAAGATAGGTTAATAAATTCTCATTGCTAAGGCAAACATTTAAAACTAAGTAAATAAACATAACTCGGATAACAAACACTCTAGCACATTGTTTCTTACAGTAAGTACAGTTAAACATGCTTAGAGATTAACATAGCCTTAAGACTATAGGTTACAATTGTTAAGAAAACAAACAAACAAACAAACCTTGTATTTAGAAGCTGCATATCATAGAAAGATCCCTGCTCTTACTTAATAAACATTTTAAGGAACCATAATTGTGTTTAAAAGAGACAACATTCCTATAAAGTAGAAGAGTTTTGCTCCTCCTCCCACCCTAGGCTGAGAATTATTTGTATATTGTGTTCTTAAAATCACCAAATAGAAGCACTTATTTAAAAGAAAAGAAGGCCAATTGATTTGAGTATGAAATGCTTGCATACCATGGCTATGAAACTGAAAAGAAACAAAAGAGTATGTAGGGAAAAGAAAGTATGTTTCTCACCTACCCCAAGGCCCTGGCCACCAAGTTCTCCTCCCCAGAAGCAACTAATGTTACCAGTTTTCTGTATATATTTCAGAAATATTCAGTGCATAAGCAAGCATGTAACTATATTTTCATTTGTTTTACATAAATTATAACATCCTAGATATCCTATTGTACAGTTTGCTTTGATACTTCTTATATCATACAGATTATTCCACATCAGTATACAGTTGGCTTATTTTTAACATAAAGATACATCTGTACCACAACTGAGTTTATTTATAGACATTTAGATTGTTTCCAGTATTTTGATATTTTAAACAATGATGCTTCAAATAGGAAAGAATATCTATTCTAATACATATATAATATACATGTAGATATACATACAAGAATTAATTCCTAGAACCGTAATTTCTGTCAAAGGATAGACGTGTTCTACAATTTGACAATGGAAATATATTGTAGAGATTTAATCAATGATAAATATTTAAGGTAGGAAAATCTAATTGGAATTCAAGATCTAAATGTCTGAAAATATATGAAGTGAATAGCAAAATAACTGTTTTAAAATAGTAAGTTTCTTATAGTCAAACAGATACAAATGAGTAATCAGTGGGATTTAATTTGGTTTGGGAATGAGAATAATAATATAGAAATCTTGGGAAATAATTAACAACCTTTGGAGTAACTAAAACTAGTTCTACATGGATGTTTCATTCAGTCTTTTCTAAAGTGGAGAAAAAAATGTAGGCAGAGTAATTCAAAGTCATGTCTTCTTTTCTTTTTAAAAAATTACTTGTTTTTAATTCTTATGGGTACATTGTAGATGTATATATTTATAGGTTACATGATATATTTTTATACAGCCATGCATGTATAATAACCACATCAGGGTAAATGGGATATCCATCACCTCAAGCATTTATCTTTTGTGTTTCAAACAATCCAATTATATACTTAGTTATTTTTAAATGTACAATAAATTATTGTAGACTGTAGTCACCTGTTGTACTACCAAATACTAGACCTTATTCATTCTATCTAATTAAATGTTTGTACCTATTAACCATCCTTACTTCTCTCCCACTCCCATACCCACTATCCTTCCCAGACTCTGGTAACTATTTGTATTAGTCCATTCTCACACTGCTATAAAGAACTATCTGAGACTGGGTAATTTATGAAGAAAAGAGGTTTAGTTGACTCACCGTTCTGCAGGCTGTATAAGAGGCATGACTGGGGAGGCCTCAGAAAACTAACAATCATGGTGGAAGGTGAAGGGGATGCAAGCATGTCTTTACAGGGCAGCAGAAGAGGAAGAGCAAAGGTGGAAGTGCTACACAATTTTAAACAACCAGATCTCGTGAAAAGTCATCCACTATTATGAGAATAGCAGGCAGAGCCACCCACATGATTTAATTACCTCCCACCAGACCCCACTTCCAACCCTGGGAATTATAATTTAACATGAGATTTGGGTAGGAACACAGCCCCCAAGCCATATCATTCCACCCCTGGCACCTCCCAATTATCATGTTTCAAAACAAAATCATGCCTTCCCAACAGTCCCACAAAGTCTTAATTCATTCCAGCACTAACTCGAAAGTCCAAGCCCAAAGTTTCATCTAAGTCAGGGCAAGTCCCTTCTGCCTATGAGCCTATAAAGTAAAAAACAATTAGTTACTTTCAAGATACAATAGGAGTACAGGCATTGAGTAAATTCTCCCATTCCAAAAGGGAGAAATCAGCCCAAAGGAGCTACGAGCCACATGCAAGTCTGAAACCCAGCAGAGTAGTTGTTAAATCTTAAAACTCCAACATAATCTTCTTTGACTTCACATCTCATATCCAGGCAACACTGATGCAAGGGATGGTTTCCCAAAGCAGTGGTCATCTTCATCTCTGTGGCTCTGCAGGGTACAACCCCTGTGGCTGCTTTCATGAGTTGGCACTGAGTGACTGTGGCTTTTCCAGGTACACAATGCAAGCTGTGGGTGGATCTACCATTCTGGGGTCTGGAAGACAGTGGCCCTGTTCTCACAGCTCCACTAGGCAGTGTCCCAGTGAGGACTCTGTGTGGGAGCTCCAGTCCCATATTTCCCCTTCTCAGTGCCCCAGTAGAGATTCTCCATGAGGGCTCCACCCCATGAGCAGACTTTTGCCTGAACATCCAGGATTTTCCATATATCCTCTAAAATCAAGGTGGAGACTTCCAAGCCTCAATTCTTGCCCTCTGTGCACCCCTTGGCCCATCATAACATGGAAGCCACCAAGACTCGTGGCTTGTACCCTCAAAGCAATGGCCTGAACTGTACCTTGGCCCTTTTAGCCATGCCTGGAGCTGAAGCAGCTGGGATGTAGGACACCACGTCCTGAGCAGCTGGGCCCTGGGAGCTAGCCCATGAAACCATTTTCCCTCCTAGACATCCAGGCCTGTGATTGGAGGGGCTGTCACAAAGGTCTCTGAAATGCCCTAGAGGCATTTTCCCCATTGTCTTGGCTATTAACATTCAGCTCTTCTTTACTTACTCAAATTTCTGCAGCTTTGAATTCCTTGCCAGTAAATGAGTCAGGTTGCAAATTTTCCAAACTTTTATTGTTCCTTTATTTATTTATTTTTTTGTTTTGAGATGGACTCTCACTCCTCTTGCCCAGGCTGGAGTGCAGTGGCACAATTTCAGCTCACTGAAACCTCTGCCTCCTGGGTTCAAGTGATTATCCTGCCTCAGACTCCCAAGTAGCTGGGATGACAGGCATGCACCACCACCACTGGCTAAATTTGTATAGTAGAGATGGAGTTTCTCCATGTGGGTCAGGTTGGTCTCGAACTCCCAACCTCAGGTGATCCTCCCTCCTCAGCCTCCCAAAGTGCTGGGATTACAGGCATGAGCCACTGCACCTAACCTCTCTGCTTCTCTTTTAAACATAAGTTCCAGTTTCAGATAATCTTTTTGCTGTTAGAGGCAGCCAGGCCAAATCTTGAACACTTTGCTGATTAGAAATTTCTTCTGCCAGGTATCCTAAATCCTCTCTCTCAATTTCAAAGCTCCATAGATTTTTAGAGCAGGGGCACAATGCCACCAGTTTCTTTACTAAAGCATAGCAAGAGTATTCCAGTTCCCACAAAGTTCCTCATCTCCATCTGAGACCACCTCAGCCTGGGCTTCATTATCCATACCACTATCAGCATTTTGAGCACAACAATTTAACAAGTCTCTAAGAAGTTCCAAACTTTCCCTCAACTTCCTGTCTTCTTCTGAGCTCTCCAAACTGCTCCAACCTCTGCCTTTTACCCAGTTCCAAAGTCACTTCCACATTTTCAGCTATCTTCATAGTGATGCCCCACTTCTCTTGTTCCAATCACACTGCTGTAAAGAACTATCTGAGACTGAGTAATTTATCTTTTTTAAAAAAGAGGTTTAATTTCCTCACAGCTCTGCAGGCTATACAGGAGGCATGGCTGGGAGACCTCAAGAAACTTACAGTCATGGCAGAAGCCAAAGAGAAAGCAGGCACGTCTTCACAGGGCAGAGCAGGAGAGAGAGAGAGGAGGAGGAGGTACTAACACTTTCAAACAACCAGATCTCATGAACACTCTATCATGAGAACAGCAAGGGGGAACTTCACTCTCATGATTCAATAATCTCTCACCAGGCTCCTCCTCCAACACTGGAAGTTACAATTTGACTTGAGGTTTGAGTGGTGACACAGAGCCAAACCATATCACCATTCTTCTACTGTCTATCCTCATGAGTTTAATTGTTTTAATTTTTAGTTCCCACCAATAAGTAAGAGCATGCAATGTTTGTCTTTATGTGTCTGACTTACTTCACTTAACATAATGACCTCTAGTTACATTCATGTTGTTGCAAGGGACAGATTCTTATTCTTTTTATGACTGAATAGTACTCCATTATGTATATGTAACATATTTTAATTCATTTTACTTTTTTGATGTTAGCATTTATAGCTATAAACTTTTCCCCTTAGTTCTGCTTTTGCTGAATCTACAGATTTTGGTATGTTATGGTTCTATTTTCATTTGTTTCAAGAAATTTTTCCATTTCCTTCTTAATTTCTTCATTTCCCCACTGGTCATTCAGACGTACATTGTTTAATTTCCATGCTTGTACAGCTTCCAAAATTCCTCTTGTTATTTATTTCTAGTTTTATTCCATTGTGGTCAAAGAACAGGCTGGATATTATTTCATTTTTTTGAATGTTGTAAGACTTGTTTTTTGACCTAACATATGGTCTATCCTTGAGAACAATCCATGTGCTAAGGAAAAGAAAGTATATTCTGCTGTCATTAGATGAAATGTTCCATAAATATCTATTAGGTCCATTTGGTCAACAGTGCAGATTAACTCTGATATTTCTTTGTTGATTGTCTGGAAGGTCTGTCCAATGCTGAAAGAGGGGTGCTGAAGTCTCCAGCTAATATTGTTTTGGAGTCTATCTCTCTCTTTAACTATAGTAATATTTGTTTTATATATCTAAGTGCTCCAGTGTTGGGTGCATATATATTTACATTTGTTATATCCTGTTGCTGAATTAACCCCTTTATCACTATATAGTGACCTTCTTTGTCCATTTTTATAGTTTTTCTGTCTTGAAATGTATGTTGCCTGTTACAAATACAGAGACTCCTGGGGTTTTCTGGTTTTCATTGGCATGGGATGTCTTTTTTAATCTTTTTATTTCAGTCTATGTGTGTCTTTAAAGGTAAAATCTGTTTCTTGTAGGCAACAGATCAGTGGGTCTCTTTTTTTTCACCCATTCAGTCCCCTGTCTTTTGATTGGAAAGTTTAGTCCATTTATTAAAGAATCTGTGTTCTTGGGGAGGGAGAAGGCAGGCAGGCAGAGACTGTGCACTATTCAATGTTGTTATTGACAAGTCAGGACTTACTCCTGCCATTTTGTTATTTATTTTTCAGTTGTTTTGTGGTTTTCTCTTCCTTACTTCCCTCCTTCCTGTCTTCCTTTTAGTGAAGATGATTTTCTCTGGTATATGATTTAATTTATTGCTTTTTATTTTTTCTGTGCCTGTTGTATGTTTTTTTATTTGAGGTTACCATGAGGCATGCAAATACTATCTTATAATCTATTTTAAGCTCATAAAAGCTTAATATCATTTGTATAAACAAAAACAAACAAAAAAGAAAACTAATAAAAACTCTACACTTTAACTTTGTCTCTGTGCTTTTTAACTTTTTGTTGTTTCTATTTACATCTTATTGTACAGTCAGTGTCTTGAAAATTTGTTTTTGTTATTATTTTTTATTGGTTAATTGTTTAGTCTTTCTATTTAAGATAAGATTAGGTTACACAGGGCAATTATGGTGTTATAATATTCTGTGTTTTCCTATGTACTTATTATTACCAGTGAGCTTTGTACTTTCAGATGACTTCTTATTGCTCATTAACATCCTTTTCTTTCAGATTGAAGTACCCCTTTTGCATTTCATGCAGGACAGGTCTGGTGTTAATGAAGTCCTTCAGTTTTTTCTTGTCTCAGACAATCTTTATTTCTCTTTCATGCTTAAAGGATATTTTCACCAGGTATATTATTCTAGGGTAAAAGTTTCTTTCCTTCAGCTCTTTAAATGTGTCATGCCACTCTCTCCTGGCCTGTAATATTTCCACTGAAAAGTCTGCTGCCAGATGCATTGGAGCTTCTTTGTATATAATTTGTTTCTTTTCTCTTGCTGTTTTAGGATGCTTTCTTTATCCTTGACCTTTAGGAGTTTATTTAATGGCTTGATGTTCTCCTTTGGATTAAATCCGTTTAGTGTTCTATAACTTTCTTGTACTTGGATATTGATATCTTTTTCTACGTTTGGAAAGTTCTCTGCTATGATCCCTTTAATAAACTTTCTAACTCTATCTCTTTTTCTACCTCCTTTCTAAGACCAATAACTATTAGATTTGTCCTTTTGAGGCTATTTTCTAGATCTTTCAGATATACTTCGTTCTTTTTTATTCTTTTTCCTTTTGTCTTCCCTGCCTGTGTATTTTCAAATAGCCTCTGTGCAAGCTCACTAATTCTTTCTTCTGCTTGAATAATTCTGCTATTAAAAGTCTTGGATGCATTCTTCAGTATATCAGTTGCATTTTTCAACTCCAGAATTTCCGTTTTATTATTTTTAACGGTTTCATTCTCTTCATTACATTTTTCTGATAGAATTCTGAATCCCTTCTCTGTGTTATCTTGAATTTCTTTGAGTTTCCTCAAAACAGCTATTTTGGATTTTTCGTCTGAAAGATCACATATCTCTCTTTCTCCAGAATTGGTCACTGGTGTTTTATTTAGTTTGTTTAGCAAGGTCATATTTTCCTGGATGGTCTTGATGCTCGTGGACGTTTGTCAGTGTGTGGGCATTGAAGAGTTAGGTATTTATTATAGTCTTCACAGTCTGGGCTTATTCGTACCCATCCTTTTTGGGAAGACTTCCCAGGTATTCAAAAGGACTACAGAATTGTGATGTAAGCCATATCTGCATTAGGGACACTGAAAGCCCAGTAACACTGTAGTTCTTGCAGACTCATAGAGGTACCACCTTGGTGGTCTTGGATAAGATCCAAATTCTCTGGATTACCAGGCAGAGACTCTTGTTATCTTCCCTTGCTTTCTCCCAAACAGACAGAGTTTCTCTTTCTCTCCGTGCTGAGCCACCTGGAGCTGAGAGAGGGATGACACAAACACCCCTGTGGCCATCACCACTGGGACTGTGCTGGGTCAGACCTGATGTTAGCATAGCACTGGGTCTTTCCAAAGCCCAAGGTTACCACCTGTGTTAGCTGAAGACCTTAGGGCTGTACAATCAGCAGGTGGTGAAGACAGGCAGGCTTGTGTCCTTCCCTTCAAGGCAGTGAGTCAGGACCTGGGTGAGTCCAGAGATACCATCATGAGCCAGGGCCTGGATTCAAAACCTTAGAAATCTACCTGTATTCTATTGTACTGTTACTGAGCTGGCACTCAAAGCACAGGATGCAGTCCTTCCCACTCTTCTTCCTTCCCTCCTCTAGTTCCTCCACAAACAGAGAAGCCTCATATAATGGCCACCACCACCACAGTCCCATAGGGAGTACTGTCAGGCTCCCACCAATATTCACTTAAGGCCCAAGGGCTCTTCAGTCAGCTTGTGATGAATATTGCCAGGCTGGGGTTCACCCTTTAGGGCATTAGGCTTCCCTCTGGCCCAGGGTAGGCCAAGAAAGACTGTCCAAGAGCCAAGGCCTAGATTTGGGGACCTCAAGAGCCTACCTGATGCTCTACGCCCTGTGGTTGAGCTGGTACCTAAAGTGTAAAACAAAGTCCCCTTTACTCTTCCTTCTGCTTTTCTCAAGCAGATACAGTCTCTTCCTGTAGCCACCATAACTGGAAATGTGCTCAGTATCACCTGATGCCAGCAAGTCTCAGAGTTTCACCCAAGGCCCACAGCGTACTACCTGGGTATTACTGCTGGTTATGCAGGGCCCAAGGGCATTTTTTTTTTTTTTCTTTTTTTGAGTCAGAGTCTCACTCTGTCATCCAGGCTGGAGTGCAGTGGTGCAATCTCAGCTCACTGCAACCTCTATCTCCTGGGTTCAAGCGATTCTCCTGCCTCAGCTTCCTGAGTAGCTGGGATTACAGGCGCATGCCACCGTGCCCAGCTAATTTTTGTATTTTTTAGTAGAGACGGAGTTTCACCATACTGGACAGGCTGGTCTGAAACCTCTGACCTCATGATCCACCCACCTCAGCCTCCCAAAGTGCTGGGATTATAAACATGAGTCACCGTGCCAGGCCCCAAGGGTTCTTTAGTCAGACATGATAGGTTCTGCCAGAACTGGATCCTTCACTTTGAGGTAATGGGTTTCCACGTGATTAGAAATGTCATCTGGGAGTTGGGTCCTGGAAAGGGGGCCTCATGATTCTGACTGGTGCCCTATCTTACTGTGACTGAGCTGATATCGAAGTTGCAAGACAAAATTCTCCTTATTCTTTCCTCACCTCTCCTCAAGCAGAAGGAAGGGGTGTCTTTTTGGAACCATGAGCTGTGCAGCCTGGTTTTGGGGAAGGGGCAGTGCAAGCATGCCCTTAACCACCCTGGCTAATGTCTCAGTAGGTCATATGCCCCTGAGTCCACTGACTCTGAGCCCAGCTCAGCACTAGGACTTGCCTAGGAGTTGCAGATTTGGTGGTCTAACTTTATTTAGTGCCCCAAAGCACTCCAGGCTGCAGTGGTGAGGCTTGAGGGAACTCAAGTTCTGACTGCTGGGATAGGCAATTTACCTCTGGCCAGGGCCAGTCCAAATGCTCCCTCTGTGGTGGGGTGAGGATGACATCAGGTAAGTACAGCCCTATTCTGCTTTCCACTGTGACAAGGCAGCACTGAGTTCAGCGCAAAGTCTCACAATTGCTGCATTCTCCCTCCCCAAGCACACAGATTCTCTGCACCATGCAGCAGCTGGAGGCATAGAGGGAATTGTATGGGGGAGGGGCATTGTTGGCAATTCAAGACTGTCTTTCCTATACTTTTCAGTGCCTCTTTCAGTACCATAAAGTTAAAAACCAGCCAGGTGTGATGGCTCATGCCTGTATTCCCAGCACTTTGGGAGGCTGAGGCAGGCAGATCACCTAAGACCAGGAGTTCAAGACCAGCCTGATCAACATGGAGAAACCCCATCTCTACTAAAAATACAAAATTAGCCAGGTGTGGGGGCACATGCCTGTAATCCCAGCTACTAGGGAGGCTGAGGCAGTAGAATCACTTGAACCTGGGAGGTGAGGTGGAGGTTGCGGTGAGCCAAGATCATGCCATTGCTCTCCACCCTGGGCAACAAGAGCAAAACTCCGTCTCAAAAAGAAGAAAAAAAAAAAACAGGTACTGTGAGTGCTCACCTGATTTTTGGTTCTTATGAAGGTGATTTTTTGACTGTAGATAGTTGTTAAATTTGGTGTTCCTGTTGGGCAGGAGGATAATTGGTGCAGCCTTCTATTCCACCGTATTGCTCTGCTCCCCTCCAAAATCATATCTTTAAAAATGACCACATGGGGTCTGAAGAGGATATTCATAAAATGGATGAGTCAAAGGAATATTGTAACAATATATTGTGAATAAATATACAGAGGCTTTCTATTTCCTTTCCATTTCATAAGAGGGTTTTCATAAACAAGGGTTTTCTATTTCCTTTTCACTCAAATGACATTAGGATTGTTTTTGCAAGATATTCTCTAAAGGAATATTTTCAGGAAGTTTATCAATTTTATGGAATTATTAGTACCATAAATCGATATATAACAAAGTACCACAAATTCAGCAGCTTAAAGTAATCCCTACGTATTTGCTCTAGGTTCTGTCTGTCAGAGTTCAGGCATGACATGGCTGGACAAGGTTGAAACCAAGGTGTTGGCCAGTCTGTGTTCTCATCTGGAGCTCAGGGTCCTCTTCCAATCTCACATGGTTGTTACAGAACCCACTCCCCTGAGGCTGCAGGACTCAAGTCTCCATCTCCTCCCTGGCAATCAGCCATAGGCTGCTCTCGGCTCCCCATTCATTGCCACGTGGCCCCTTCCAGTTTCAGAGTCAACAACAGATAGAGACTCTCTCCAGAGTCAATTCACACTTCAAACTCTAACTTCCCCTCTGATTCTTAGATCGAGATTTAAAGGGTTTGGTCTATAAGTTCAGGCCCACCTGGATAATCTCCCTATTTTAAAGTTGACTAATTTGAGAATTTAGTGACATCTGCAAAATCCCTTCACAGCAGCACCTGGATTAGTGTTTAACTGAATAACTGAGAGAAGGCCTGTGTATACCAGGGCCAAGAATCTTGATGGCTGCAATGGACTGGATGCATCCCCATAAAATTAGTATGATAAAACCTGGATCCCAGTGTGATGGTATTAGGAGGTGGGGTCCTTGGGAGGTGATTAGGTCACAATGGTGGAGTCCCCGTGAATGGGATTAGTGACCTTACAAAAGAGACCTCAGAACACTCTCTTGCCCTCCTTCCACCATGTGAGGATACCATGAGAAGATGGTTGTCTGCAACCCAGAAGTTGGCCCTCCCCAGAACCCGACCATGCTGGCACCCTGATCTTGGACTTCCAGCTTCCAGAACTATGAGAAATAAAGGTCTGTTGGTGAAGCCACCAAGGCCATAATAATTTGTTATACTGGCCATAAAAGACTAAGACTGGTGCTATCTTAGAATTTGGCTTACCACATAACAGAATTTATCTTAAAGATAAAAGCTTTTTATGATTTAATGCATTACCATCATATCGTAATTTATCATGTTCACTTAAACTACGAAATCAGATAAGAAGCAAGTAAGTCTTGGAGATTGTACACACTCTCTTTCTCTGTCTCTGTCTTTCTTTTTACTTGAAACACTCTACTTGTCCTGTCAAATTTCAGGATTATTCACACAATTGTATACTTTATTACAAAGCATATTTTATTCAGAATTTCTTCATAAATGTATGAAAGTTATGAAAGTGTGACATTTGCCACCATGCCAGGAAAAATAAAGACAAAAGCAAGGCTATTTAGTGCAATATTTACCGTTTTTAAAAACATAAGCATTTATTTCTTATGTATATTCAAAAGGAGGAAAAATTATTTGAAAGAAATGAAGTGATCCAAATATCCAAATTATGTAGAGGTTTAAAGTGAAAAAAATTTTTGAGAAATTATTATATAAGACAATCTTACAAACATTCTTATTTGCAATGTGGGCAATTAACATGTTTACAATTTGTAATTCACAAAGCAATGCAAATCAGCAGAAGAATCCAAATTTAATTATACACAATTGTACAAAGATACACTTTCTTTTTTAAACTTTTTAAGTTTTTAAAAAATAATTTCAACGTTTAGATTCAGGGAGTACGTGTGCAGGTTTTTTACATGGATGCTGAGTTTTAGGATATGAATAATCTATCACCCAGACAGTAAGCATAGTACCCCATAGTGAGTTTTTCAGCCCTTGCCCTCCACCTTCCCTTCCCTTTCTAGTAGTCTGCAGTGTCTATTGTTGCCATCTCTATGTCCATGAGTACCCAAAGTTTAGATTCCACTTGTAAATGAGAACTTGCAGTATTTGGCATTAATTCACTTAGGATAATGGCCTCCAGCTGTATAATGTTGCTGCAAGGGACATTATTTTATTCTCTTTTTTACGGTTGTCTAGTATTCCATGGTGTATATGTACTACACTTTTTATCCAGTTCACCATTAATGGACAACTAGGTTGATTCGATATCTTTGCTATTGTGGATAGTGCTGCAATGATTATATGAGTACATGTGTCTTTTTGGTAGAATGATTTGTTTTATTCTGGATATATAACCAGTAATAGGATTTCTGGGTCAAATGGTAGTTTATCACAAAAGAGTTTTGTTTTGTTTTTTTTTTCATAGCCCACAGAAGGAACCAGCCTTGCCAATACTTTAATCTTGGCCATCTTGCTTCCAAAACTATGAAATAATACATTTCTGTTCTTTAAGCCATGAAGTTTATGATAGTTTGTTATGGCAGTGCTAACAACCTAGTACAAAGATGAAAGCTAAAATGTACATAAGAAAAAAAAATAGAGAGAGCCTTTCTTGGTATGGTGACCAGGGTGGTGAAGACTAAGATCCGTAAAGCTGGAGAGGCTGTCTGGAGGGTCAAGGGGAAGAAAACAAGTCAAAAAGGAACTGTGAGGGGAAGAACAGAGATGCTTAACAGAGATTTTAAATTAAGATTTTCTGTGTGGTCTGTGTGATGTCATTTTCCACTTCATCTGCCCAAAAAGTATTTGGTAAAATCTACATCATTAATTATTTCTTAGATAATTTAGACTTAAAGTTTGGTACATAAAACAAAAAGCTGTGTCCTTGTTCAAGCAAAACATGGAGACAATGACAAGATTTTCCACTGATCCCTGTCACGTTTGCATTTACATTTCACAGATATTTTTTAGGAACCAACTATGAGGCAGGGACAATGTACATAGAATTCAGAAATAAACAAGATAGACACAGTCCCTGCCATCATGGAGAAAGATAGACAATAATAAATACATAATAAATCACATTTCTATTTAGCTTACTGTTGGTCTGGGCAATTTTATTTAAACAAGTAATATGTGTAAAGACAAAGTATAGGATACTGTAATAACATATAACCTAACCTAGACTGGAGAGCCACTGAAGTTCAGACTTGGAGGTTGAGGAGGAACCAGTCACGCAATAGTGACCTGGGTCAGGCTGGGGGTAGTGATGAAGATTTTCTCAGACATACAGAAAAACCTTGTGATAATACTGTGAAGGATCAAAGAACTCAGTTTATTTGAGAAAAGTAGGAGAACCATTGAGTTTGAAACTCAATGAGGGAAGAAGAAAAAGGAAGAAAATGAACCTCAGAGCCAAGCAGGGCCAGATCTTTCAGAAACTTAGGATTTTACATTTTATCTGATGTGCAGTGTTTCCAACTGAAGTGTTCAGGCAGGGCAAGGATATCATCAGATTTTAATTTTAAAACATTTTCTGTCAGCTTTGTGGTGAATCAATTGAGGAAGAGGAAAGATGAGTGACAAGGCCAGTTAGAGAGCATTACTATGGTTCCATGTAAAGATTAAAGTGATTTAGCCCAGGGAGATAGCTTCTTCTTGTTGGCTTCTGTCACCCATTCAACCACTGTAGGCCATGCTTTTGGTTATTTGAGGAAACCTTGACACCTCCCCGTGGTCTTACTATGGGGAGATTGCTGTTGCCTATGCCAATCATGCTCTAAAATACTCAAGGAACTTCTCTGTTGTTCTTTTCAGAGAAAGTGGAAACAAGGTAGATATATTAAAAATTGAGATCTTCTTTGTAAATTCTCATTATTCTCCTTTGTGTTTCCTTGCCCCCCAAGGGTCTGTCATAAACATGCCCATTTTATTTTTATTGATTGGAGACTATTGCTTACTAGACTCAGATGATCCCCTTGACGTTAGCGAACACAAACAGTTGATGTTCATTTCTTGTTCAAATTTTGTATTGTGGTGACTATACATAACATAAAATTTATCATTGTGTTAGTCTGTTCGTGTTGTTACAACAAAATACCACAAACTGTGTTATTTACACATGATAGAAATTTATTCTGCATAGTTTTGAAGTCTGGGACACCCAAAATCAAGACACAAGCAGGTTTGGTGTCTGGTGAGAGTTGCTTGTTCAGCTTCCAAGATGGTGCCGTGGTACTGTATTCTCAGGAGGGCACAGACGCTGTGTTCCCACAAGGCAGAAGAAATGGAAGGGTAAGAGGAACTAAGCTAGTTCCCTCCAGTCCTTTTATAAGACGCTAATCCATTTATGAGGGCAAAGCCCTCATGACTTAATCACTTCCCCAAAGGCTCACCTCTTAATACCACCACAATGGGGATTAAGTTTCAGCACATGAAATTTGAGAGACTTTAGCAGACCCCAGCAACCATCTTAACCATTTTTAACTATACAATTCAGTAGTATTAAATACATTCAAAATGTTGTGCAACCATTACCACCATCCATCTCCATAACTCTTTACATCTCGTTAAACTGAAACTCTATATCTACTAAATAATAACTCCACATTCCTACACCCCTCCAGCCCATGACAACCATCATTTTACTTTCTGTCTCCATAATTTGAACTACTCTAAGTTCTTCATATAAGGGGAAATACAGAGTATTTGTCTTTTGGGGACTGGCTTATTTCACTTGCCATAATGTCCTCGAGTTTCATGTGTGTTGTAGCATATGTCAAAATTTCCTACACTTTTTTGGCCATACTGCCCAAAGCAATTTACAGATTCAGCGCTATTCATATCAAACTATCAATGTCATTTCCCACAGAATTAGAAAGAAACATTCTAAAATTCATTTGGAACCAAAAAAATATCCAAAGCAATCCTCAGCAAAAAGAACAAAGCTAGAGGTATCACACTACCTGACTTAAGGCTACAGTAATCAAAATAACATGTTACTGGTATGAAAACGGACACATAGTCCAATGTAACAGAACAAAAGACCCAGAGATAAAGGTGCACACCTACAAGCATCTGATTTTTGAAAAAGCTGGTAGTAACAAACAGGAAGAAAAGGACTCCCTATTCAATAAATGTACTGGGATAACTGGCTAGCCATATGCAGATGATTGAAACTGGATCCTTACCTTTCACCATATACAAAAATCAATGCAAGATGTATTAAAGACTTAAATGTAAAACTTAAAACTATAAAGACTCTAGAAGAAAATCTAGGAAATAACATTCTGAACATTGGCTCTAGCAAAAACTTTGTGACAAAGATTTCAAAGCAATTGCAACAAAAACAAAAATCCACAAGTGAAACATAATTAGTCTAGAGCTTCTGCACAGCAAAAGACACTATCAACAAAGTAAACAGACAACCTACACAATAGGAGAAAATATTTTCAAATTATGCATCTCAAAACGGTCTAATATTCAAAATCTATAAGAAACTTAAATCAAGAAGCAAAATTAAACATCCCCATTAAAAATGGGCAAAGGACATGAACAGACACTTCTCAAAAGAAGACATACACACAGCCAAAGAGCACAGGAAAAAATGTTCCACACACTAATCATCAGAGAATTACAAAAGAAAAACACAATGAGATAGCGTCTCACACCAGTCAGAATGATTTCTATTAAAATGTCAAAAAACAAAAGATGCTGGCGAGGCTGCAGAGAAGAGAGAATGCTTATACACGGCTGGCAGGAGTGTAAATTAATTCAGCCACTGTGGAAAGCAGTCTGGAGATTTCACAAAGAATTTAAAATAGAGCTACCATTTGGCCCAGCAATCCCGTTACTGGGTAAATACCCAAAGAAATATACAGTATTCTACTGTAAAGATATACGCATGCATATATTCATTTCAGTACTATTTACAATAGCAAAGACATGGAATCAACCTAGATGCCAATCAACAGTGAACTGAATGAAGAAAATGTGATACATATACCCTAGGGGATACTACACAGCCATAGCAAAGAATAAGGTTATGTCCTTTGCAGCAACATGGATGAAGTTGGAAGCCATTCTTCTAAGCAGATTAATGCAGGAACAGTAAAGTAAATACTTCATGTTCTCACTAATAAGTGAGATCTAAACATTGAGCATACATGGACACAAAGAAAGGAACAAAAGACACTGGGCCCTACTTGAGAGTAGAGTATGGAAGGAGGGTTAGGATTGAAAAACTAAGTATGGATATTATGCTGATACTTAGGTGACAAAATTATCTGTACACTAAACCTCTGCAACATGCAATTTACTCATATAACAAACGTATTAGTCCATTCTCACGTTGCTAATAAAAACATACCTGATACTGGGTAATTTTTGAAGGAAAGGTTTAATTGTCTCACCATTCAGCATGACTGAGGAGGCCTCAGGAAACTTACAATCACAGCAGAATGGGAAGCAAACACATTCTTCTTCACTTGACAGCAGCAAGGAGACATCCCGAGCAAAAGGGGGAAAAGCCCCTTACAAAACCATCAGATCTCATGAGAACTAACTTACTATGGCAAGAACGGGATGGGGAAAAACCATCCTCTTTATTCATTATGTCCCACCAAGTCCCTCCCACAATATGTGGAGATTATGGGAACCACAATTCAAGATGAGATTTGGGTGGGGACACAGCAAAATCATATCAACAAACCAGTACAAGTACCCCTTGAACTTACAAGTAGGAAAGAACAAAAGAGAATTACCTCCATTTTAAGGCTAAATAATATTGCATTTCACTTTTTTTTTTTTTTTTTTCATCCATCCAGAGACATTTGGGTGCCCACAAATTTTTTTTTTTTTTTTTTTTTTTTTTTTTCTGACATGGAATCTATCTCTGTTGCCCCAGCTGGAGTGCAGTGACATGATTTCAGCTCACTGCTACCTCTGCCTCCCAGGTTCAAGCAATTCTCCCACCTCAGCCTGAAGAGTAGCTGGGACTACAGGCTCATGCCACCATACCCTACTAATTTTTGTGTTTTTAGTAGAGACAGGGTTTTGCCACATTGGCCAGGCTAGTCTCAAACTCCTGGGCTCAGGTGAGCCATCCATCTCGGCTTCCCAAAGTACTGGGATTATAGGCATGAGCCACCACGCACAGCCAAAAATATTTTTTTTAAATAATTTAAAATTTTTTAAAAATAGACACTTGGGTTGCTTAGATGTTTTAGATATTGTGAATAGTGTTGTTATTAACATGAGTGTATGAATATATCTTGCAGACTGCTTTCAACTCTTAAATATATACTCAGAAGTTGGATTGCCCGATCATATAGTAATTCTGTTTTTAATTTTTGAGGAATTGTCATAGTGTTTTCCACAGCAGCTGTACCATTTTACATTGTTCCTAACAATAGTACACAAGGGTTCCAGTTTCTCCACATTGTTTCCAATACTTGTTACTTTCTATTTTTCTTATAGTAGCCATCCTAATGGGTGTGAGGGGTATCTGATTGTAGTTTTGACTTTCATTTTCTAATCATTAGTGATGTTGAACACCTTTTCTTGTGCTTATTGGCTTTTGGTAAGTCTTTTTTGGAAAAATATATATTTGTCATTTGCTCAGTTTTGAATCAGGTTATTTGTTTTTCTGCTGTTGTGTTCAGAAGTTCTTTATATATTCTGGATATTAATCCCTTATCAGATATATGATTTGCAAATATATTCTACTATTCAGTGATTTTCCTTTTTATATTATTGGTACTGTCTTTTTATGCACAAATCTTTTTCATTTTTGTGAAGTCCAATTTGTCTATTGTTTTTGTGTGTTGCCTATGTCTTTGGTGTCATATCCAAGAAATGATTGCTAAATCTAAAGTCATGAAGCTTGTTTCCTTTTTTTCTAAACGTTTTAGATTTTACATTTAGGTCTTTGATCCATTTTGAGTTAATTTTTGTATGTGGTGTTAGGTAAGAGTCTAACTTCATGGTATCACATATAAATATTCAGTTTCCTCAGACTCTTTTGTTGAAAAGAATCCTTTCCCCATTGAATGGTCTTGCCATTTTTGTCAAGAATCATTGGACTATACAGGCAAGGATTTATTTCTGGGCTGCCTTTTTATTCCATTTGTCTATATGTCTGTCTTTGTGTCAGTACCACACTGTTTTGATTACTGTAGCTTTGTAGTAATTTTTGAAATCAGGAAATGTGAGTCCTCTAACTTTGTTCTTCATTTTCAAGATTGTTTTTGACTATTTAAGATCCCTTAAGGTTCCATATGAATTTTAGAATGAGTTGTTCTATTTCTGCATATATATAATATATATATTCTGCATATATGTGTATAATTATATATAATATATGTACATATATAAATATATACACATATATTTTATATATATACATGATTTCAGCTCACTGCAACCTCTGCCTCCCAGGTTCAAGCAATTCTCCCACCTCAGCCTGAAGAGCAGCTGGGACTACAGGCTGATGCCACCATGCCCTACTAATTTTGTCTTTTTAGTAGAGACAGGGTTTTGCCACATTGGCCAGGCTAGTCTCAAACTCCTGGGCTCAGGTGAGCCATCCACCTCGGCTTCCCAAAGTGCCGGGATTACTGGCATGAGCCACCATGGCCAATATCTTTGGATTATATATAAAATCCCAATATATATAAATACATTATATATTAAATATATATGTATATTTAATATATAATATATTATATATAATGTATTTATATATATTGGGATTTTGGTAAGAATTTTATTGAATTTGTGGATTGCTTTGGGTAGTATTGACATCTTAACAATATTTAGCCTTCCAATTCATAAACATGTAATGCGTTTCTATTTATTTATGTCTTAGAATTTCTTTAATTTGTGTCTTAAAATTTTCATTATACAAGTTTTCATTATAAAAATTTCATTATACAAGTTCTTCACCTCCTTGGTTAGGATAATTTTTATTTCATTATTTTTCATGCTATTAGAAATGAAACTTTTTATTACATTCTTTTGAGATTGCTAATTGTATATAGAAATACAACTGATCTTTTATGCATTGAATTTGTACTGCACTTTGAACTGCACTTTGCTGAATTCATTTATTCATTCTAACAGGGTTTTTGTGTAATCTTTAGGGTTTTATCACATGATATTTTATCACCAATGAACAGAGATTATTGTACTTCATCCTTTCCAGTGTGTATACCTTCTATCTCTCTATCTTGCCTAACTCCTCTGGCTAGAACTTCCACTACTATATTTAATAGAAGTGGTAGAAACAAACATCCTTGCCTTGTTCATGATTTTAAAGGAAAAGCTTTCAGTCTTTTTTTCTTTTCTTTTCTTTTTTTTTTGATGGGGTCTTGCTCTGTCACCCAGGCTGGAATGTAGTGGCACCATCTCAGCTCACTGCAACCTTCACCTCCCGGGGTTCAAGCAATTCTCCTACCTCAGCCTCCTGAGTAGCTGAGATTATGGGCGCCTGCCATCACACCTGGCTAATTTTTGTATTTTTAGTAGAGAAAGGATTTCACCATGTTAGCCAGACTGGTCTCTTACTCCTGACCTCGTGGTCCGCACTCCCTTGGCCTCCCAAAGTGCTGGGATTACAGGCGTGTGCCGCCATGCCTGGCCAAGCTTTCCGTCTTTCACCACTGAGTATAATATTTGCTGTGTGTTTCCATATATGGCTTTTATCATGTTGAGGTAACGTTCTTCTATTCTCGGTTTGTTGAGTGTTTTTGTTATGAAAATACATGAATACTGTGACTGCTTTTTCTGCAACAATTGAGGTTATCAGGTGTGTATTTTTTCATTCAGTTAGTGTGCCATATTATACGGATTGATTTTCATATGTGAACCACTCTTGCATTCCAGCAATAAATCCCATTTGGTCATGGTGGATAATCCTTGCAATTTGCTGCTGAATTCAATTTTGCAAGTATTTTGTTGAAACTTTTTGCATCAATGTTCATAAGGGATACTGGTCTGCAGTTTTGTTCTGTTGTAGTGTTTTTGGCTTTGGTATCAGGGTAATGTTGGCCTCACGGTATGAGTTGGAAAGTGTTCCCTCCTCTTCAATCTTTTGAAATAGTATGAGAAGAATTGGTATTAGCTCTTTAAATGTTCGGTAAAATTCACCAGTGAAGCCATGAGATCCAGGACTTTCCCTTGTCAGATTTTTGATTACTAATTCATTTTCTTTTCTTGCTTTCCTTTCCTTACTTACATATTTACTTATAGGTCTATTAAAATGTTCTATATCTTTGTTATTTAGACTTACCAGGTTTTGTGTTTCTAAAAATATATCCATTTCTTCTAAGTTCTGCAATTTGTTGTCATATAATTGCTCTCTTATAATCTTCTTTATTTCTGGAGAATCAGTAATATACCACTGTCATTTCTGATTTTAGCAATTTGAGGCCTCTCTCTTCTGCTTAGTTCAATTAGCTAAAAGTTTGTCAATTGTGTTGATTTTTTCAAAGAACCAACTTTTGGTCATTGATTTTTCTTTATTGTTTTTCTATTCTCTATTATCTTGCTCTAATCTTTATTATGTCTTTTTTTCTGCGACCTTTGGCTTTTGTTTGCCCTTTTTCCAGTTCCTTAGGATGTAGAGTTAGGTTGCTGATTTGAGATTCTACTTATCTTTTAATGTAAGTCTTTATGGTTCTAAATTTTTCCTTTCACACTGCTTTCACTGAATCCCATCAATTTTAGTATGTTGCATTTTCATCTTCATTGGTATCTAAAAATTTTCTTTTTAAAATTTAATTTAATTTATATTTATTTAATTTTTTCTTTTTTTTCCACTTTTCTTTTAGATTCAGAGGATACATGTGCAGTTTTGTTACATGAGCATATTGTGTGAAGCCAAGGTTTGGGAGATGATTGATCCCATCACCCAGGTAGTGGGCATACTACTCAATATTTTTTCAACCCCTGTTCCCTCCCTCCCTCACTCTCCTTTCTAATAGTTCACAGTTTCTATTGTTGTCATCTTTACGGCCATGAGTACCCAGTGACTAGCTCCCACTTAAAAGTGAGAACATGTGATATTGGGTTTCTGTTCCTGCATCAATTCACTTTAGGATAATGGCTTCCAGTTGTATCCATGTTGCTAAAAAGGACATGATTTCGTTCTTTTTTTTCTGGCTGCCTAGTAATCCATGCTGTACATGTACATTTTCTTTATCCAATCTACGATTGATGGGTACCTAGATTGATTCCACGTCTTTGCTATTGTGACTAATGCTGCAATGAATATGCAAGTGTGTGTATCTTTTTGGTAAAATGATTTGTTTTCTTTTGGATATATAGGCAGTAATGGGATTGCTGATCAAATGACAGTTTTATTTTCAGATATTTAAGAAATCTCCAGACTGCTTTCCCAAGTGGCTGAATTAATTTACACTCCCACCAGCAGTGTTGAAGCATTCTTTTTTTTCTGCAAGCCTCACCAGCATCTTTTGTATTTTTGACATTTTAATAATAGCCATTCTGACTGGTGTGAGATACTATCTCATTGTGATTTTATTTTGTATTTCTCTGATGATTAGTAATGTGGAACATTTTTTCATATGATCTTTGGCTGCATGTATGTCTTCTTTTAAGAAATGTCTGTTCATGTCCTTTGCCCATTTTTAAATGAAGGAGTTTATTATTTGCTTCTTGATGTGATTAAGTTCCTTCTAGATTCTGAATATTAGACCTTTTTCAGATGTATTGTTTGAAAATATTTTCTTTCATTCCATAGTTTGTTTATTCTGTTGATAGTGTCTTTTGCTGTGTAGAACTCTTTAGATTAAGTTCCTCTTGTCAATTTTTGTTTTTGTTGCAATTGCTTTGGAGTCTTCATCATAAAGTTTTTGCCAGAGCCGATGTTCAGAATGTTACTTCCTAGGTTTTCTTCTAGAGTCTTTATAGCTTTAAGTTTTACATTTAAGTCTTCAATCCATCTTGCATCAATTTTTTTTTTTTTTTTTTTGAGATGGAGTTTCACTCTTGTTGCCCAAGCTGGAGTGTGATGGGGTGATCTCAGCTCACTGCAACCTCTGTCTCCTGGGTTCAAGTGATTCTCCTGCCTCAGGCTCCCGAGTAGCTGGGATTATAGGCATGCACCACCATGCCTGGCTAGTTTTTTATTTTTAGTAGAGATAGGGTTTCTCCATGTTGGTTAGGCTGGTCTTGAACTCCTGACCTCAGGTGATCCACCAACCTTGGCCTCCCAAAGTGTTGGGATTACAGGCATGAACCACTTCACCCGGCCCACATTGATTTTTGTATATGGTGAAAGACAGAGGTCCAGCTTCAGTGTTCTGTGTATGGCTAGTCAATCATCCCAGCATCATTTATTGAAAAGGGAGCTTTTTTCCCATTGTTTGTTACTATCAACTTTGTCAAAAAATCACATGCTTGTAGGTCTGCATCTTCATTTCTGGGTCTTCTGTTTCATTGGTCTATGTGTCTGTTTTTGTACCAGTACCATGCTATTTTGGTAACTATAGCCTTATAGTTTGAAGTTGAAAAATGTGATGCCTTTGGCTTTGTTTTGGATTAGGATTGCATTAGTTATTCAGGCTCTTTTTTTGATTCAATATAAATTTTAGAAAAGTTTTTTCCAATTCTGTGTAAAATGACATTGGTAGTGTGATATGAATAACATTGAATCTGTAGATTGCTTTGAGCAGTATGGTCATTTTAATGATATTTATTCTTCCAATCCATGAACATGGAATTTTTTTCATGTGTTCTTATCATCTATGATTTTTTTTTTTCAGTGTTTTGTAGTTCTCCTTGTAAAGATCTTTCACCTCCTTGGCTAGATATATTCCTTAGTATTTTTTGTAGCTATTTTAAAAGTGGCTGTGTTAGTGATTTGGCTCTCAGTTTAAAAGTTATTGATGTATAGAAATGCTACTCATTTCTGTATATTGATTTTATACCCTGAAACTTTACTGAAGACTACATATCTTCTAATGTTCTTTGTGATGTCTTCTTTGATTAATGTTGCTTAACATCTGTGTATACTCTGGTTTTACTTCTGTTAGGGATTTCTAACTTTAACCTGTTTTGGACAGGGAAAATGCTTTGTATGGTATCTTTCATTTTAAATCAATTAAGACTTAACTTGTGGTTTAACATATGATCTATTCTGGAAAGTATTACATGTGCACTGGAGAAAGTTTATCCCGTGTTGTTGGGTAGAATGTTCCGTACACATCTGTTATATATAGTAGATTTGTTAAGTCCTCTCTTCTCTTATCTTCTGCCTTTCTCTTTAAAAAGTTTGATTATAATGTGTCTTTGTGCATATCTGGGTTCATTTTATTTGGAATTCATTGAGCTTCTTGGAAGTTTATATTCATGAGTTTCACCAAATTTGGTAAGTTTTCAGCCATTATTTCTTCAAATATATGTTCTGCTTCTTTTTCTTATCCTTCTTGGAATCCCACAATGCATACATTGATCTGCCTAATGGTATTCTACAAGTCCTTTGGGTTCTGTTCACTTTTATATTCTTTTTCTTAAAGATAGAGTTTTGCTTTCATTGCCCAGGCTAGAGTGCAATGGCACAATCTCTGCTCACAGCAACCTCCGCCTCCTGGGCAAGTGAATCTCCTATCTCACCCTCCCAAGTAGCTGGGATTACAGACATGTGTCACCATGCCCAACTAATTTTTGTATTTTTAGTAGAGACAGGGTTTCACCATGCTGGTCAGGCTGGTCTTGAGCTCCTGAGCTCACAAAATCCACCTGTCTTGGCTTCCCAAAGTGCTGGGATTACAGGTATTAGCCACTACTCCCAGCCTTGTTCATTTTTCTTCAATATTTCTTTTTTCTCAAACTTGATCATTTTCACAGTCTTACATTCAAACTCATTATTTTTTTTCTTGTCCCTCCTCAACTCTTTCTTTGAATCCCTCTAATGTTTTGTTTTTGTTTGATGAGATGAAGTCTCACTCTGTCACCCAGGCTGGGATGCAGTGTCATGATCTCAACTCACTATAACCTCTGCCTCTTGGGTTCAAGCAATTCTCCTGCCTCAGCCTTCCAAGTAGCTGGGATCACAGATGCCTGCCCCCACACCCGGCTAGTTTTTGTATTTTTACTAGAGATAGGTTTCACCATGTTGACCAGGCTGGTCTCAAACTCCTGACCTCAAATGATCCACCCACCTCAGCCTTCCAAAGTGCTGAGATTACAGGTGTGAGCCACTGTGCCCAGCCCTTCTAATGTATATTTCATTTTAGTTATTGTACTTTTCAGCTCAGAGTTTCATTTTGGTTTTAAGTTTTTTATCTCTTTATTAATATTTATATTACATATATGGTTTTCTTGACTTTTACCACATCTTCTTTTGGTTTTTTGAGCATCTTTAAGATGGCGTATTAAAGTCTTTGTCCAGAAGATCTTCCATCAGGCCCTTTTCACAGACAGTTTCTGTTGATTTATATTTTTTCCTTTGAATAGTTTCCTGTTTCTTTGTATGCCTTGTGATGTTTTATTGAAAACTGAACACTGGAATCTAATAATATGATAACTCTAGAAATCAGATTTTCCCCTTTCCCCAGAGTTTGCTTTTCGTTATTATTTTTGCTATTGCTTTTATTTTGTTGCTCTCTGCTCTCTCTGTGCCAAGGATCAGCCTAAGGTATTTTTTATGAGCCTGTGCCATTCTCTGGGTATGCACAGGTACTTTCTAATTTACTCCATGAATACAGTTGCTTTTGAATGTCCTTGTTTTTGTTTATATTTTTGAGACAGTCTCACTCTGTTGCCCAGGCTGGAGTGCAGTGGCATGATCTCAGCTCACTGCAACCTCCACCTCCTGGGTTTAAGCAATTCTCCTGCCTCAGCCTCTCGAGTAGCTGGGACTACCTACACTCACCACCACTCCTGGCTAAATTTTGTATTTTTAGTAGAGACAAGGTTTTGCCATGTTGGCCAGGCTGGTCTCAAACTCCTGACCTCAAGTGATCTGCCCACCTCGGTCTCCCAAAGTGCTGAGATTACAAGCATGAGCCACCATACCTGATCTTAATGTGCTGGTCTTTAATGTCTGGCTGCTAGAAGTTGAAAGTGACAGAAATAAAGGTGGATGGGGAGGTTTCAAAAAAACTTTATAAAAAGAAAGAAAGAGGCCGGGCGCAGTGGCTCATGCCTGTAATCTCAGCACTTTGGGAGGCCAACGCAGGCAGACCGCCTGAAGTCAGGAGTTTGAGACCAGTCTGGCCAAGGTGAAACCCCGTCTCTACCAAAAATACAAAAAAATTAGACAGACGTGATGGTGTGTGCCTGTAATCCCAGCTACTCGGGAGGCTGAGGCAGGGGAATTGCTTGAACCAGAGAGGTGGAAGTTGCAGTGAGCCCAGATCACTCCACTGCACTCCAGACTAGGTGACAGAGTGAGACTCCATCTCAAAAAGAAAAAAAAAAGAAAAGAAAGAAAGAGAGAAAGAAAGAAAAGAAAAGGAGGGAGGGAGAGAGAGAGAGGAAGGAAGGAAGGAAGGAAGGAGGAAGGAAGGAAGGAAGGAAGGAAGGAAGGAAGGAAGGAAGAGGTAAAAGGAGCACAGTTCCTTTAAATCTCCTGGCGGTTACTTCAGCTGCAGGGAGAGAGGCTTGCAGCAATGGGGGCAGGTGTAACATCAATGGCAGCCCAACTTTGTCTGCACCTGTGATCATAAGATGCAGTCCGTTATCAGGACACAGATTCCTAATATTTGGAGGATAGAGTTCTTTTTCCCTACTCTGGCTCCCACAAAGTATGCTTAGGTTGCTTCATGAACATATGCACAATTGCCTGCCTCCATCTGGGGGTGAAAGATAGGTAGCTGCTACTATAGTAAGAGCTGAAATTGACTGAAATTAACCACAATTTATGGTCCAAGCCTTCTCCTGGAGGCTGCAAGCCCTCAATGGACTCCAGAGTTCCCAAAGAGTTACATCAGACAGATTCTGCCAGTGCAACTGTTATCTAGGTAGGAAAACTGATTCCTGACGCTTCCTAATCAACCATTTTTCCAGATATTTATTTTTCACTGTTTACTGATATTTATTTCATTTGGCTTCATTTTTTAAGAGTTTTTATTCTACGTGGAGCACACTTAAAAAAAGGACTTCAAAGCAATGCTTGCTTTCTGCAAAGAGAGGTGATTTTATTTTAAAAACTCTAAATGTTTAGGCCGGGTGCGGTGGCTCACACCTGTAATCCCAGCACTTTGGGAGGCCAAGGCAGGTGGATCACAAGGTCAGGAGATTGAGACCATCCTGGCTAACACAGTGAAACCCTGCCTCTACTAAAAATAGAAAAAATTAGCCAGGCCTGGTAGCCGGCACCTGTAGTCCCAGCTACTCGGGAGGCTGAGGGAGGAGAATGGCATGAACCCGGGAGGCAGAGCTTGCAATGAGCTGAGAACATGCCACTGCACTCCAGCCTGGGTGACAGAGCAAGACTCCGTCTCAAAAAACAAACAAACAAAACCCAAACTCTAAATGTTTAAATTTATTCAAGTTTCACTTCTCTATGCCTATCTGCAATATGCTTCAGAATCAGGTGGAGGTCATATTCACTGAGTTTTATCTGAACTATAAAAGAGTTTATACAACTTGCAACATTTTTGTGAGATACTTATCTTGTATGAACATAATAATTGTATGAGATACTTCTATGAATATAACATGCTCCCTCAACCTCATAGTTGACCCTAGTCTTAATACTTCACTTCTACTACTATATCAGATGAAGAATCAAAACATTTTTCAAACCTCATATTTTCTCAATACTTAAAAACTTGTGGCTGGGCGTGGTGGTTCATACCTGCAATCCCACTGTGTCCGGAATTGGTGGGTTCTTGGTCTCACTAACTTCAAGAACGAAGCCACCGACCCTCGCGGCGAGTGTTACAGTTCTTAAAGATGGTGTGTCCAGAGTTTGTTCCTTCAGACGTTCAGATGTGTCTGGAGCTTCTTCCTTCTGGTGGGTTCGGGGTCTCGCTGTCAGGACTGAAGCTGTAGACCTCTGTGGTGAGTGTTACAGCTCTTAAAGGCAGAGCGTCTGGAGTTGTTCGTTCTTCCCGGTGGGTTCGTGATCTCGTTGGCTTCAGGAGTGAAGCTGCAGAGCTTTGGGGTGAGTCTTACAGCTCATTAAGGCAGCATGGACCCAAAGAGTGAGCAGCAGCAAGATTTATTGCACAGAATGAAAGAACAAAGCTTCCACAACGTGCAAGGGGACCAGAGCAGGTTGCCACTGCTGGCTGGGGCAGCCTGCTTTTATTCCCTCATATGACCCCACCCACATCCTGCTGATTGGTCTATTTTATAGAGAGTTGACTGGTCCATTTTACAGACAGCTGATTGGTCCATTTTGACAGCGTGCCGATTGGTGCATTTGCAATCCTTGAGCTAGACAGTCACAGAGTGCTAGTTAGCTAGATAAAGAGTTAGCTAGATACAGAGTACCAACTGGTATATTTACAAACCTTGAGCTAGACACAGAGTGCTGATTGGTGCATTTACAATCCTCGAGCTAGACACAGAGTGCTGATTGGTGCATTTACAATCCTTGAGCTAGACACAGAGTCACAGAGTGGGAGTCCTTCAAGTCTCCACTAGATTAGCTAGATACAGAGTACCAATTGGTGTATTCACAAACCCTGAGTTAGACACAGTGCTGATTGGTGTATTCACAAACCCTGAGCTAGACACAAAGAGTGCTGATTGGTGCATTTACAATCCTTGAACTAGACACAGAGTGCTAGAGGGAAAAATTCTCCAAGTCCCCACTATGTTAGCTAGATACAGAGTGCTGAGTGGTGTACATACAATCCTCCCGCTAGATATAAAAGTTCTCCAAGTCCCCATCTGGTTCAGGAGCCCAGCTGGCTTCACCCAGTGGATCCAGCACCAGGGCTGCAGGCACAGCTGCCCGCCAGTCCTGAGCCCTACCTGCACTCTTTAGCCCTTGGGCTGTCCATGGGACAGGGCTCCACGGAGCAGGGGGCGGCGCCCTCGGGGAGCTCAGGCCTCGCAGGAGCCCACCGGGAACTCAGACATGGAGGCCTGCAGGTCCCGAGCCCTGCCCCGCCGGGGAGGCAGCTAAGGCCCCGCTAGAATTTGAGTGCGCACCGAGGGGGCCGGCACTCTTGGGGGACCCGATGCAACCTGGGCAGCTGCTGGCCCGGATGCTAAGCCTCTCACTGCCCTGAGCCGGTGGCGCCAGCTCGCCGCTCAGTGTGCGGGGCCTGCCAAGCCCGCGCACGCCGGAACTCACACTGGCCAGCAAGCGCAGCTCCGGTTCCCGCCCGCGCATCTCCCTCCATACCTCCACGCAAGCAGAGGGAGGAGGCTCCGGCCTCAGCCGGCCCAGAGAGGGATTCCCACGGTGCCGTGGCGGGCTGAAGGTCTCCCCAAGCACCGCCAGAGTGGACGCCGAGGCAGAGGAGGCGCTGAGAGTGAGGGCTGCTAGCACATTGCCACCTCTTACCAGCATTTTGGGAGGCTGAGGCGGGTGGATCACCTGAGGTCAGGAGTTCCAGACTAGCCTGGCCAACATGACAAAACTCTATCTCTACTAAAAATAACAAAAATTAGCTGCACGTGGTGATAGGCACCCCCCCGAGTAGCTGGGGGCTGACACGAGAATCTCTTGAACCCGGGAGGCAGAGATTGCAATGAACTGAGATCACGCCACTGCACAAAAAAAAAAAAAAAAAAAAAAAACCAAGGATCAGGCACGGTGGCTCACGCCTGTAGTCCCAGCACTTTGGGAGGCCAAGATGGGTGGATCACAAGGTCAGGGAGACCATCCTCCTGGCCAACATGGTGAAACCCCGTCTCTACTAAAAATACAAAAACTAGCTAGGCATGGTGGCGCGCACCTATAGTCCCAGCTACTCCGGAGGCTGAGGCAGAAAAAGCGCTTGAACCCGGGAGGCGGAGGTTGCAGTGAGCTGAACTTGTGCCACCGCACTCCAGCCTGGAGACAGAGCGAGACTCTGTCTTAAAAAAAAAAAAAAAAAATTGTCTCACATTTCTGCAAATGTGTGAAGGATGAGATAGATATAACGAAGAGGATGCACTTTCCCTAAGCCTAATTTTGACAGCTTTAGGAAAAGCATTCATTCCTTATAAAACCTTATTAGGCTGAAAAGAAATTCAATCAAAGGTTCAAGCCACCAGTCTGCACTTTAAACACCTAAACCAGTCAAGAACTTTAAATTTTACGCTTCCTTTGTGATGGAGCTAAATACTGTGGGTTGTAAAATCTGATCCAATCCGTGAATTATTTTTATGTAATATGAAATATAAAATAATTTAAATCAATGTCTTATTTTTTATAACTCTAAGGAACATTGCTCACATCAGCAAACCTCTGGTCATGTGAGACAGTAAGTTCATCTCATCCATTGTATTATCAATATATTAGTAACTGCTGAATTCTAAACTTCCAAGTTTATGACTAATGTCTATGTTTTTCATTACAGCTCATTCACCACCTAAGATAGTGTCCAGTATATAGCAAGCCCTCAATAGATATTTGTGAAATTACTGACTGCACTCAGTTTTGACATAATTCACTATTACATAGAGTTTTGTATATAATTCTTCACTCCTAAGAATTACTGTATTCCTGCCTAATCCACTAATTCCCATAATTTCATCATTATTAGACCCACGCATGAGAAAAGTATCCATTTTAAATCATCCCTTGAAACCTCTTAGAAGTAATATTCTCAATTTTTAGATTATAAAAATCACAATTACTAAATTAGTTTATGTGAACAAGCAAAATGCCTTTTGAACTGAACACTTTAACAGAAGTAAAGAGGCCTTTCGGGTCAAATAGGTATTATTTCAGCAGAAACAGTAGCATAAAGGTAACCACTTTTATGTTTAAACAAGAGAATATCAATATTGAAATTCTCCAGATAGGAAGACAAGAGTAAAAGCCATATGTCTGACAAATATTAAAGCACTATAATTAAAAATAAACTCTAAGCTCAAGGTTTTGTAAGGTAATCCAAAATCAAAACTGAGGCTATAACCTTATTTAGATGTTTATTGTCTTATTAGGTTGGTGCAAAAGTAATTGGAGGTTTTGCCATTACCTTCAATGGTAAAAACCACAATTACCTTTGCACCACCCTAATATAATGTGCCAGAAGCACTAAAATGACTCCACAAAGTACTAGAAGCATACCTTTTTGAACACCACTTTGAATAGTACTGATGTATTGTACTGCTCTTGCTTTTTAAGTATTTTATACTAAAACTGTGGCCAAGCGCAGTGGCTCATGCCTGTAATTCCAGCACTTTGGAAGGCAGAGGCAAGCAGATCACGAGGTTAGGAGATCAAGACCATCCTGGCTAACACGGTGAAACCCCGTCTCTACTAAAAATACACACACACACACACACAAAAGTTAGCTGGGCATGGTGGCAGGTGCCTGTAGTCCCAGTTACTTAGGCGGCCGAGGCAGGAGAATGGCGTGAACCGGAGAAGCGGAGCTTGCAGTGAGCCGAGATTGCGCCCCTGCACTCCAGCCTGGGTGACAGAGTGAGACTCTGTCTCAAAAAAGAAAAAAAAAAAAACAAAAAACTGTGTGTGTGTGTATGTGTGTGTGTGTGTAAAACACACAGAATACTCCTTTGGTAGGCATTTTTCTCCTAAGTCAACTACTGGTACATAATCATATACCATTCTGATTTTGCCTCAATTTGAGTGGGCACATCAATTTGTGTCTTTACATGAGCATGGTAAAAGTGAAGCCAAAAAGGTGGGAGTCTTTATTTCATGTTTTGGTGAATAGTTTCAGCCCATAGTCATTGATAAAAGATGTGCATGTTGTATTATAGAACTGAAGGTGCTCCAAAAGAATCAACTATGGAAATAATTTTCTTGTTAAAGCGCTTGAGGAAGGTGAGCATCTTCTAGGAATAAATGGAAGTAATAAATGCAAATATAGTGTATTTAGAAATGGTGATCACCCTTTCACCTCACTACAGCCAAGAAATGATCAACACTTTTATGAACAGTGGTTGGAAAACATAAGGTCAGGAACATTTATTGGCCATAGAATATTTGAAGAAGATAAAATCAAAATTGTCAATACAGCATTCAGAATGTAATTCCATGTGATTACCTATTTGCAGTTTGGACTCCCCTTTCTACAACAGTAACCCTGTGCTAACAAAATTACTACATTAAAATGGCTACATTTGGCTACTTTAATCTTCCAATTGAATCATTAGAGACTACTTAGTTGATTCAATTGAAGCAAAAAGTAGTCTCTGAGGATTAATCCCAAGGTTAGCACTTCACTGAATGTGTTAGGTAAATAAAGAAAGTAAGAGTCTTTTCCCATGAATAGAGCATGAATTCACTGGTGAGATAAGACACCAAATAAAGAAACTGGAAAATAAAACAAAAGAGTGTGTAGCTCAAAGTCTAGCCATTTACTGTGAAACACCCAATAAGTTCTATTTAAATTGAATGAGGCTAGTTAGGGTTTACAACCAGGATGGAAGTTAAACTTGTTCTTGAAATATAGGTATGTTTTAGTCCATTTTGGGCTGTTATAACAGAATAACACAGACCGTTCTTTATAAAAAACAGAAATTTATTCCTTCATAGTTCTGGAGGCTGAGGAGTCCAAGATCATGTCACCAGCAGATGTGGTCTCTGGTTACAAGATGGTGACTTATTGTTCCTCCAGAGAGGAGGAAGATTATACCCTTACATGGCAGAAGAGTACAAGAGAGAATTTATTCCCTCAAGCCCTTTTTATAGTGGCATTAATCCATTCATGAGGGTGGAGCCTTCATAACCCAAACATCTCCCAAAAGGCCCCACCTCTCAACACTAGTTGCATTGGGATTGAATTTTCAACACATGAACTTGAGGAGACACACTCAGACTATAGCAGAATAGAACAAGGTATCAGAAAGGAGGAAGATATTCTAGATAGGGGAACATAAAATGCGAAGGCAGATTTGGTGTAGACTAAGTTTTCAACTCCTTTCAGTAATTACCAAGGAGACTGCATACTGCAAAGATCGTATGGTAAAAGTATGTTTAGTCTCATAAGAAACTATCACACTGTCTCCAAAGTGGTTGTATACCATTTGGCATTCAAAGCAGCAATAAATCAGAGTTTTTATTGTTCCACAGCCTTGCCAGCATTTGATGTTGTCAGTGTTCTGGATTTGGGGACACAGATATTTATAGCAGCTTTATTGATAATTGGAAAAGTTGGGGACAACCAAGATGTCCTTAAGTAAGTGAACAAATAAACTGGTATATTCAGACAGTGGAATATTATTCGGCGATAAAAGAAATTAGCTATTAAGCCATAAAAAGACATGTAGGAACCTTAAGTACATATTACTAAGCATGAGGGGCCAATCTGGAAAGGTTACATACAATATAATTCCAACTATATGACATTCTGGAAAAGGCAAACTATGGAGACAGTAAAAAGATCAGTGGTTGCAAGGGGTTGTCTGGTGGTTGGGAGGGTGGGGGAGGAGGGATAAATAGGCAGAGCCCAGAAGACTTTGAGGGCAGTGAAAATACTCAGTATAAAATACTCTATGACAGATTCATATTATTATACATTTAGCCAAACCCATAGAATGTACAAAACCAAGTGAATCCTAATGTAAACTTTTCACTTTGGGTGGCTATGCTATGTCAACGTAGGTTCATTAGTTGTAACAAATGCACAGCTCTAGTGGGGGATGTTGACTACTGGGGAGGCTATGCATGTGTGAGGTGAGGGAGTATGCGGGAAATTTCTGTGCCTTCCTCTCAGTTTTGCCGTTAACCTAAAACTGCTCTAAAGAAAATGAAATCTTAAACACACACACACACACACACACACAAGTGGGGGGAGAGAAGTAAGAGTGAGCCTGATGGGTATAATACAGGAATGAAAACAGCTCAGAGAAGGGCTTTCGTAAAGCTTTGCAGTAGTCTTGACATGCTATTTAAAATCAAATGTTATGAAGCTCCTGTACCCCAAAAAACCCAGTTCTCAATTATCACAACTTGTTTGTAACAGCTAGTGTTGTGTAGTCTTGACTTTAGGTTACAAGCATTTGGAGGATTCAAGCAATACTGACTTAGCTTCAGGCAACTATGCCTAAATACAGTGGAAGGCACAGTGACATACTTAATATGCTTAATAATTGCTAGGTTTCCTCTCAGTAAAAAAACAAGTTTTCAAATTTTATGATGAGGGTTAAAGTGTACTGTTTTATTCAAATGTGCAAGAATTACATATTTCTTTATTTTTAGTTATCTCATCTTGTTTTTTTGGCAGGGGACGGAGACAGAGTTTTGTTTTTGTCCTCCAGGCTAGAGTGCAGTGGTGAGATCTCGGTTCACGGCAACCTCCGCCTCCTGGGTTCAAGTGATTCTCCTGCTTCAGCCTCCCAAGTAGCTGGGATTACAGGTGCCTGCCAGCACACCTGGCTAATTTTTGTATTTTTAGTAGAGACGGGGTTTCACCATATTGGACAGGCTGGTCTCAAACTGCTGACCTCAGGTGATCCACCTGCCTCGGCCTCCCAAAGTGCTGGGATTACAGGTGTGTGCCATGGTGCCTTTCTTAAGTCTCCAACTTCCAGTGAAAATTGAAAAAAAAAAAAAATCATAATGTCTATTTGAAAATAACTGATTCCTCTAGCTGAAAGTTATCAATCCATAATTTTAACTCTCCATCAGGTATATTTCTCACTGCTGGAAGATCTCCTCTCCCGCTCTCTCTTGCCAACATTGTTTCCGAGTAGAGAAGCTTCTGTGTATTTATGATGATGGGAAGGAGAAGAACCATTGGTCTATTTGCTGTTCTCTTGATCTGCACTGTCCAATACAGTAGACACCAGTGATATCCAGCTACTGAGCACATGAAGTGTGGTTTTTTTGTTCTTTGGGTTTTTAACATTAAGTGTGGCTATTAGACAATTTTAAATCACATGTGTAGTTTGCATTGTATTTCCACTGGACAGTGTTGTTCCGGGTCTTCCTCTGTCTCCAACAGAGGGCAGCAAGTCTGTCTGTTTCCTCAGTAGTGGGCGTTGGCATCTGCCAGGAGTGTCTGGTCCTGCATGGTCACCTCTGCTGATGACTACCTCCTCACCATGGCCTCCAGTGTAAGTTTCCCATAAACTCCAGCTTTCATTTCCCAACTCAAGCCATTTTGATCTACCAGTCCTTATAGCACCTCTTCTTCCTACCACTAAGTACTATATAAAGGTCATAGGCTTCAGACAATATTCCAGGCCCATCTCTCTAGAATCCCCACTCTGCTTTTGCTGACCTACCATTCTAGAGCCATGGTGATAAGTCAGGAAAGCAGAGTACGAAGCTTGATTGCCTCAGATTCTTCCCAAGCTATCTAGGCTTCCTATCATCTTCCCACATGCCTCCTTTGCCCAAGACCCAGAATGATGGCTCACCAAATCTCTATTCAGGGATCCAGTTAATGCTTGTCTTCTCTCTGCTTGCATTCCTTACTAATTTGCCTCTTCTTCTCCTATTATGCAAAATGTCTCCTTCTTCTTTCTATCTGATGAGTAATTCCCACCCATCATGTTCTGCATGCTCTTTACACTTCCGGTTATAGTAAAACTCTATAATCTGAGTTCCTAAGATTTGGCCCATGATATTCAAAGGAGTGCTTTTAGAATATAGAATGTAAAGCCACATAGCTCTACTGGAGAATACCGTATCATCACTAACATCAGTGACAAAATAAATGCGTGATTTCCAATTTTACCCGGACTGTTAGTGTTTCCTGAAATTCTGTAATTCAGTACATAGCAATTGCTTCTAGTCTTCACATAAGCTATTTCATTCCTTACTTCATTATGCATTAAAAATAGTTGTAGCTATATATTTTTGTAAAATTACATGGGTTCATTTTAAAAATTAAAACAGTACAGAAAAAGTCAAATAAGAGAAAGCATCCAAAATATGAATATCAACACCTAAGGATAACTGCTGCTGATTTTGTGAATATCTTTCCAGATACTATTATTCCAGAGTACTATACTTAGCAATCAATTTTAAATAAATAGGGTAATTCTATACATGCTTTCTTTTCCACTGACAGAATCTTGTGGAAATATTTTTTCATGAATCAATACAGAATCATATATTAATTTTTAATGGTCACAGTGTATTCCACTACAAGATTGTACCATAATTGTCTTGTATAGCTCTACATTAATGAATTGGGATGGGAAAATGCTAAAATAAATAAAATCAGAATATTTTAATATATATATATCATTTTGCATTTGCACAATTTTTCCTTTGCAATAAGTCCTAGAATTGAGATGATGGGTCGCAGCCTATAGACATTTTACATTTTGATAAACTGTGGCAAACTGTCTTCTAGGAAAATTTTAGTGATTTAAACATCCACAGTGAATGAGAGGGTCTATTTTCCTTCACCTTCTACAACAATGAGTTGTTTAATCTTTTCAAACTTTATAGATGTAGAAACTGTATTTTATGGTTGGTTTTAGTTACATGTCTCTTATTAATAAAGTTGAATATATTTTTGCATTTATTTGCTAGCTGTGCCTTTTCACATAACACACAAGTGCTAAAGCCTATCACTAATTTTTTTCTATTGAATTATTTTTACAGGCTTATTCATTTGTACATTGTGGCTATTACTTCTTCAACAAGTGTTGTAATTCACAATTTTTATCATTCAGCTTGTTTTTGGTATTCATTACCATAAGGAAGTTCTAAGACTTAATACAATTTTCAGTTTCTATAATAATGTCCAAACAATGAAATATAAATATCTACACATATTTTCTTCAAGTTCTTTTACATTTAAATCATTCAAGTTTGTAAAGATCTAAACATAGGAATTTGACTTATCTTTTCTAAATGACTAGCCAAATGCTAAAATGTTATTTTATGAAAAACCCATCTTTTGTTCCACTATTTTGAATGCACCTTTACTGTATAATAAATACCCACATATACTTAGTCCAACATGACATCCTGGGGTTGTGGCTACATCACTGCAATCTCTGTCTTGTCTTCACGTTGCCTCCTCCTCTGTGTGTCTTAAAACGTCCTTTGACTCTCATAAAAATACACAAGATTGCATATAGGGCCTACCCAAATAATCCAGGATAAATCCCCATCTCAAGACATTTAATTTAATCACACCTTTTGCCATGTAAGGCATTATTCATTATTTTGCCATAGAAGGTAATATTCACAGGTTCTGGGGATTAGGATGTGAACATCTCTTTTTGAACATGGGCCCACCATTTAGCCCACCATACCTATTAAATTAGCAAAGCAAACAAATATTAATGTAGGCAAGACAGTAAAAAACAAAAATAAAACAAAACAAAACAGGCATGCACACTCACAACTGGTAAGGTTATAAATTGGCACAACTCTGTTCAAAGTAATATGACGCCATGAATCAAGACCATTAAAAATACTCATTCTCTTGTCTAGTAATTCCTCATCTATAATAGGAATCTGTCTTAGACAAATACATTTCAGTATGAACCAACAGAAGATTCCAGTTTAAATATATATAAAAATTTACACACAGAAAAAAAACTAGAAAAAATGCATCAAAATGCCTTTAGTGGTTATTTCTGCATTGTAACATTATGGATCACCCTTAAGAATACTTGTCTACGGTATTTAAATATTTTAGGGTAAACATGCATAATTTTAATACCTATTTAAGTTTACTTTCAAATTTTAATTACATAAAATGTGGATTGGCATTTGATTGACAATAAAGGAATAACTAGCCATAGAAGATTTGTGAATTGTTTTTCGAAACATTAAACATTCCATTTAGCTGTATTTCCAGAGCCAAAGCAAGACAAAATAAAAATTATTCTGAGAATTGTGACTAAGCCCCTCTGTCTTTAGAGGAGATTAAAAATAAAGTTGGGTGTGGTAGTGCACACCTGTAGTCCCAGCTACTCAGGAGGCTGAAGCAGAAGGATCTCTTGAAGCCAGTAGCTAAAGGTTGCAGTGAACTATGATTGAGTCTGTGAATAGCCATTGTACTACAGCCTGGGCAACATAGCAAGAACCCATTTCTAAAAATAAAAATTAAAAAAAATAAGAGAGAGATAAGTGAAGCTGGTATGACTTCCTAGGACCTCCCTTTTATGACAATAAATGTGACCTTGAGAAATCATCTTGCTCATTTTGTGTCCAGAGTTGGTTCCTTCTGGTGGGTTCATGGTCTCGCTGACTTCAAGAATGAAGCTGCAGACCTTCACGGTGAGTGTTACAGTTCTTAAAGGTGGCACAGACCCAAAGAGAGTGCAGCAGCAAGATTTATTGTGAAGAGCAAAAGAACAAAACTTCCACTGCATGGAAAAGGACCCCAGTAGGCTGCCCTGTTGCTGGCTGGGGTGGCCAGCTTTTATTCCCTTATTTGTCGCTGCCCATGTCTTGCTGATTGGTCCACTTTACAGAGCGCTGATTGGTCCATTTTACAGGGTACTGATTGGTCCATTGTACAGGGTGCTGATTGGTCCATTTCACAAACCTCTAGCTAGTTACAGAGCACCGATTGGTGCATTTTTACAGAGCACTGATTGGTGCATTTTACAAACCTCTAGCTAGCTACAGAGTGCTGATTGGTGCAGTTTACAATCCTAGCTTTAGACTGCTGATTGGTGCATTTTACAATCCTCTTGTAAGACAGAAACGTTCTCCAAGTCCCCACTCTACCGAGGAAGTCCAGCTGGCTTCACCTCTCAATTTTGTTATCTAAAGGGAAGCTGCACTCTAAAGAAATTTAAGTCTCTTTTAAGAGAAGTATTCTAGAAAGAGAAATCCCATACCTCCATTTGGTTTCCACATTGTTCAATGTATCAGTTATTATTTTTGACAATTTTCTGCAGGTTAAGTAATTCAAGGATAAATGTGAGTCTATGAATTTTCTTTTGGAAACAATTTAAAAAACAAAGGGCAGACTGTTCCTTTGATTCTATTAAATCTAGCCACATACAGTGCAAAATTAATTTATGATTCTATTTATAACAGACTCCTGTATGAACTCTGGTTTAAAATGTAGATATTGATAACAAAATAATTGTTAAGGAAAAGACTATCTCTAGGTAAAATGTTGTGAACAAAATTAAAATTCCCTCTGGAGTAAGAAATATTTTAATGTGCCAAATCTAGCTAGGAGTAGAATGTTAACCCTTATCATCAACTTTAAAAAAAATCACTTAATTCAACAAGCAAATCCTTTTTCAGTATGAAATGTTATCGTGTATGACCAGATATAACCTGAGGGCACCAATCGACCTTAAAATGTAGTTACAGCAAATTTATTTAGCATGTGCTTATTTAGTGATTATGAACTTCACCTATTCAATGCATTACTCAATAAAATCACTGAGAAGCAAATATCTTACAGATCCTGTCTCAGGAAGCCTTAGATGAAATGATGGCTTCCCCATTCATGACACACAAAACATCTTAAGGATTAAGACAATTATAGTCAAAGGACTCTCCTCTTCCATTATGTACAAAGATCCTCAAAGCTTGAACCTCCAGAGATTATGCAGAAAATGTGCATATAATTTCCCCAGAGGAAATTCAGCTTGGCTGACTAACTCCATGAGAAGATGAAGCATAAAGGGATGAGAATAACCAAAGAATACATGCTATAGTTGTGCAATTATACTGAAAATTCAGATCTAGTTAGGTGTATTCATCCTCAAGACAGTGGTTACAGTTCTGAAAGACATCTTTCAACGTAAGTGATTCTGCTATAAGCAGGGGACTTGTGTAAGCTACATTTGCAAATAATGTATTATTCAATGGAGTTGGTAAAGATATTTGGGTCTTCTTATCATAACCTGTAGAGGAAATTATATTAAATGGAGAATGAGATTTTAAAGAAAATACAACAAAAAAATACAGACATATTTCAAACACACATATGTACATATATGGATATATAAACTCATAAATATATACAAGGACTATCTGTTGTATTCTTCAGTTGAAAAATCATGAAATGACAGAAGTACTCATTTTTGGAGGAAACTTGAGAAGACTTCAGTCTCAATTGATTGATGTAGGGATAAGAAATTAAGAAAGGCTGTAACAACAATGGCTATGTTAAGTAGTCTAGAACTGCATAAGGGAATACTAGACAACTATTGAAAGATGATGTAGACATATATTTGTTGTCTGCGACATATTTTTATTACAGAAAAGCAATTAATAGAACAGCATGTATATGGTATGTTTATATTTATGTAAAATTTTTACATGTGTGCATAGAAAGATGTCTGTTATATGGTAAGCACCCAATAAATAATTCATTGATAATCAGGGTTACTCTCATGGTGGTAAGACCTAAGGTGAATTTTAATCCCTTCTTTTTCTTTTTCTATATGGTTTTATTTATTTTTTCAAATATTGTACAAGTAGGAAAATATTTTACAAGTAGGAAAAAGATTTCAAAACAATAAAAAGCCCAAGAAGAAATAACATCATTACCTCCCTACATGTGGCTCAGTAACACAATAGTCTTGAAATACCATTCATCACTCAATTTGGATTTCATTTGCCTTTATCTTGTTTTGGGTTTTCTCTTTTTCAAAAGTTTAAGTTGCCTGTAGTCCCAGCTACTAACAAGGCTGAGGTGGGAGGATTGCTTAAGCTCAGGGGTTTGAGGTCAGCTTGGGCAAAATAGCAAGACTCTGTCTCTCTCTCTCTCTCTTTTTTTCTTTTCTAAGCCCAAATTTCAGAGACAAAATGGTTTATAATTTGAGTAAGTAGAACTCATCTAAGATAACAGTGCATATAGGAACTGCCATACAATTAGGAAGGAAAAAAAAAAAAAGATTTCACATTTCTGTGTTTTAATTCAGGGTTTCTCATGCTTTTCTACTTGGACAGCTTAACAGTTCAGAAGCATGAACTTGAGAAGGTATCAGGAAGGTCTCCACAACTTCAAAATTGTTTTGAGCTGTCATATGTTTGACCTAAAGAAATATGAGATTTTTGCACTGTATTTCATAGTATTATGTATTTTTAATGCAAAATGAGGTTTAAAATTAACTACTCTGGAGTAAAATTGAGTTCCAAGAAAAAGATGATCACATTTTTCTTGTAGTTTTGCGTGCCTGGTAGGCTGAGGGAGTGGGGGTGCTCATCCCAGCTAGAGAAGCAAGTCAGTCTTCAAAGTGCAGTTTGTAATATCAGCATCATTGACAGACCAGTTGCTCTTGTGCAACAAAGTTTCAGCTCTGCCCAGGGCTTCTCAACACCTGATGGAAATCACAGAACAGGGAATGGAAACACATGATGAGAATGTCATCCAAGGTGTTCGATTTTACTTTTTGTTACTTTAAAAAATATTGTTTATTTTACTTTTTTTAACTTCCTAAAAATTAAAATAGTATTTAATAAAGTAAAATACGGATTGGTAAGGTAAAAAAACATAGTCACTCAGGATTCATTAAGTGGTTTAATTTTGGTACACAAAAAGAAAATCAGGAATACAATTGAATTTTTTTTATTTCAAAAGACTATGTTTCTGTTGATCTTGCTGGTATTCTGTCAATATTATACCTTTACTACATATTTTTTGTAATTTTTTTACAGATGCTTACTAGCAAACGAACAAGCCCCTAGATGGTCATAAATCACCCACAATATTAACTTGAATTTTTAAATAAGGTATTTTTCTTCCTGTTCCAGGATGATAAAACATGATTTCTAATATGTATCTGTACCCAGATAATAATGTTATTCTTTAAAACATGCACTTTTTCTCTTAAGAAAACTGTTCTCACAATCGTCAAAATTAAAAAAGAAAAACTTATAATAAAGGTTTTAGATAGCTCAAAATCTACCAGTAACCTTTATCACCATTTTTGTTTTGAAAGGAAAAAAATAATTATCCAGTATACCTCAAGATGAGACAGGAATGGAGTAATAAACATACCAATTGATGAACATTAAATTAAAACCATGTGGAAACTTGGCAATACTATAAGGACAACAAAATTAAAATTTGAAAATTAATCTTTTAAAATTTGTGGTAATTGAGCAATCAAGAAAATAAATTCCATGTTGCTGTAAACCTGTTCTGTTCAAAAACTATAAAACAATAATTGCTTTTGCAGGAGAGTGAAACTGCAGCTGACAGTCTGGGGAATGTTTTCCGAGCTAAATAAACTTTAAAAGGCTTCTTATTCTTTTGCAATTATTCATTTCTTGGGTTCAGTGAAACGTGTTGAGTCACAAAGAATGATCTTGTTTTATTTTTCTCTTCCCCCCAAAACATAGTGCTATTATAAAATAAAAGTTATACAAAAAAATTAAGTACTTCTAGCAAAGGGGGCATTTTAAAAAGAATTACAAGTGGTTTTTTTTCCATTCAAAAGCGACTCAATGTAGTAAATTACTGTATCTGAATATCTTATTTTTGCACCATGTTTAAATTGTTGGCGCCTGAAAAAGTAAGTGCCAATGCTTGATTCAAAGAGATATTTATCACATTCTCTAAATTGATGGGAAGAATACACAGACACAATAGGGATTACAAGTCTCTTTGATGAAGTCTCCCTGATTTGAACCTGTTTTTTCCTCTTTCATGGAACAAGAGATAATCACCCTGAAATAAATATTTCCCCCTTTGAAAAATGATTCAAACAAAAGATAATTGGGCAAAATAAGGCACTGCATTCATAGTTAAGGTGGGAAATAATAAATAAATAAAAACAGATAAAACACTAAGATTATGTCTCTTCACTCTATTTTCAAAAGGAAAAAGGTAATGAGCAGACACCCACTTGTAATTTACAAGCTGAAGTCTTCCTTTGACAACCCACAGATCAATTAAATCCTCTTCAAATTAGTTTTGATGTGTTAATGTGAGTCCCCCCACCTCCCTAAGTTTCCATGGACCATTACTGGGTTTTTATGCTGGCTTTCTACTGAATTGTTTCTAGTGTTTTGTTGCATGTTAATACAAGGTCATTTAAAACTATGTAAATATGGAGAAAAGCAACTCTAAGCAGATTATACCCTGCTATGCTTTATTTTCTCACACTATATCCTGCCTTCTATTAGCTAATAAAACATATAAAATACTTGAATCTTGATTCATTTTTCTCCTTCCACAGATGTATCTATAATCTTTAGCAATACTTAGATTATCAAAATATAGCAAGTGGCCATATTCCAATTTCTACAACCCATTCAAAAACACCTAGATTTTATAAACGGTTAACCTTAATCTGTCACAAATACTTAACTCTAATACAGAGTGACTAACAGGTAAAGAGAATATTTTAAATTTATAACTGGGTAATTCTTTTCACATATGATGGAATCCAAAACAATACCTCGGTTTTATCTGACAGGGAATTACTGTCACGTTTGCCTCCCCAATGCTTCCTGTTGGGGGTGAGTGGTCTATTCTTCAGCATGACAAAGTCTGATTTCTGAATGGCTGGTAGTGTCAAAGGGCCATTAGTATGCTAAGCCTTTTAGTGGCATGGGATAGCTCCATTCTCCTTTCCTCAATTGTTGCAATTGGGCCACGTGATTAACTGATGATTTCAAGGCAAGCTTTGGAGTCTTGATGTCTTCCAGAAATTAATACACCTCCTGGTAATATAATCTATTGACTATTACTGCTCAATTTTTAAGGCCTGAAAGGAGGTACAGTCTTAGTGAAACTCTCAAGGAATGAGAAAAGAGAAGACACAGCAAACAAAATGCTAGCTTCACTCATAATTAGGTTTTAAGACTTTAAAAAGACAAGTCTAATCTGGAGAAACTGTTGACAGCTCTTATCATGCTCTTTATTTTAAAAAAATTCTAATAAAAATGATAACAGATTTAGCCATTTTTCAAAATTGATTTGAACTATTAACATTTTGTAGTACCTTTTTTGTATAGTCAATTCTTTATTTTCAGCACTATTTTTTATTTCGTAAAAATATTTTTTCATGCTTATTAACTCCAAGCATCTACAGTAAAATGGAATAAACACAAAACAATGATTTGAAAATTAGATTTTCAGAAATCAGCTGATTTCTGATTCTATGCTGATTATTTTATTACATCTTATACTTACTTTATGTTTATCTGCAAGCCAATAAGTTTGTTGAAATACCACATTTAGCTCCAACAAAGATTTGAAAGGTGATACACTTTGGATTAGTTTGCAAACGGTTCCAAAGGAGGAGACTAGATGGCAAAACTGAGCAGTTTCCTGGCCTTGCAGGAATGAAATCTGTACAGTGCATGTTATTTGCTTAGAGAGACACTTCAAGAGTATCAGCAACATATATACTCAAATGCAAAGAGAAAATACCCCCTAAAGTTCAATGCACAATGTTTTTTAGATTACTGAAATTTAAATTATCCTCAAATTTGCTTTTATTTCTAATGGGTTAATAATTATGAACTGAGCAAATCTTATTACTTCTGTGACCTAGGTTAGCAGAGACTGGCTGGCTTTCAGAAAGCCTGTTTCTTTTTTGTTTTTTTCCCCCCTGTGCACACAGCTAGACCACACATCCCTGCCTCTCTTGCAGTTAGGTGTAATTATGTGACTGAGTTTCAGCTAATAGGATGTATTTAGCTAATAGGATGTGGCTTCACTGCCAGGTCTGGTCCATAAAAGTCTCTTATCCTTTATGCCCCTTTTTCACCTTCCAGCCTCGCTCAGAACACGGTGAGTTTGAAAACTTAGGATGAAGAGGACTGAGCTACAAAATAGACAGAGCCTTGAAACACATTCCAGAAACACTTAAGAGGACAATCACCAATCAGGAATACTTAGATTGGATTTCATGTGAAAGAAAAAAATATATATATATATTTATATATATATATAAATGTACATATATCATTTTTGAACCATTACACATTTCATATTGAAAGTGAAGAACTGCTGAATATAAGACATTTTGTGACACTGGTTTTAGTGGCTGTGCATTAAACAATGAGGAAATGGATACGGCAGGCTGAAAAGATAGAGAATCATGATATCCAGAAGCAAAACGCATGGTAAAGCTGCCTCCAAGGAGAACTTGAAAGAACCACAGAACTTGTAGCATCAGTGGAAGTGACTGGAAAAAATAAGACTGACTGCTTTTAGCAAGCTATCACAAGGGACAAATGTGCTTAGGAAAGAATGGACTGGTTTGCAAACAGAAATAAAAGGGATAAAGAAAGGCTAGAAATGTGGTTCCCCAAAAGACTGGAAAAATTGACTGTTTTTAAACTTTAGGGAATAGAGTATGACACTGGGAAAAAAAGACTGAGCAACAAAGGGCCATAGGGTGACTGTATGTCCCAGTTTGCCCAGGATAGTCATGGTTTATAACTGTTGCTTCTGCCTAAATATTAATGGTATTAATACAACATACTCTGAGCTAAATAAACAGATTACAAGTGTGGCCTTCCTACCTAAAGTCTAAGTGCCTTTAAGTTAGCTGGCCAGGTAAGAGAAGAGGAAAAGGCATATCATAATAAAGTTATCTACTGCTGTGTCACAAACCACCTGAAGCTTAGTAGTTTAAAACACAACCATTTATCTACTCATGATGTTTGTGCAATTAGGAAGAAGCTTGGTGAAGACGTCTTGTCTCTGCCCCGCAAGGAATCTCTTAGCTGTATTTACCTGGATCACTATTCACCATAAGGGTCAAGGAAGTAAAGAAATAAATGAGGCCTGGCCGGGCACGGTGGCTCACACCTATAATCCCAGCACTTTGGGAGGCCAAGGCAGGCGGATCACGATGTCAGGAGATCAAGATCATCCTGGCTAACATTGTGAAATCCCACCTCTACTAAAAATACAAAAAATTAGCCGAGTGTGGTGGCATGCAGCTGTAGTCCCAGCTACTTAGGAGGCTGAGGCAGGAGAATGGCCTGTACCTGGGAGGCAGAGCTTGCAGTTAGCCAAGATCACACCACCGTACTGAAGCCTGGGTGATAGAGTGAGACTCCGTCTCAAAAAAAAAAAAAAAAAAAAAAAAAAAAAAAAAAAAAAAAGAGACCTGAAAGCTATGTCTAAGGACTTTCAGATGTGGTTACTGACACATGGAACTGACGGAAAAGCACATAAATCAGAAATCTACTATGATTCTGAAGGAATTGAATTGTCAATATAAGGGAGGAGACCATCCCCCATATTGTCTTATGCCCAATTTCTGCCTCCAAAGAAAGAAGTAAAAACTAAAAGGCAGAAATGAAATCCACAGGCAGACAGCCCGGCGCCGCACCCTGGGCCTGGTAGTTAAAGACTGACCCCTGACCTAACCGGTTATGTTATCTATAGATTCCAGACATTGTATGGAAAAGCATTGTAAAAATCCCTGTCCTGTTCTGTTCCGTTCTGATTACCAGTGCATGCAGCCCCCAGTCATGCACCCCCTGCTTGCTCAATCAATCACGACCCTCTCACGCAGACCCCCTTAGAGTTGTGAGCCCTTAAAAGGGACAGGAATTGATCACTCAGGGAGCTTGGCTCTTGAGACAGCAGTCTTGCTGATGCTCTTGGCCAAATAAACCCCTTCCTTCTTTAACTCAGTGTCTGAGGGGTTTTTTCTGTGGCTTTTCCTGCTACAAATATAATCACAAGCCCAAACTTGCACACTAGGAGCAAGCAGTAAACATGGGCCACAACCAAGAGGGACACACTTCGGTTGTATCTATGGAGGATATAAGACAAGCACATACTTCCTAGAGGCCAGGATCTAGGAATCACAGAGAACTATGGATAATGGACTTCCTACCAGAGAAGAGAATGAAGGTCTAGTTAAGGTTCAGAACCTTCATAATGCCTGCCCAGCAAAATTCCAAAATTGCAAAGATCAGCTGGGCATGGTGGCTCACGCCTGTCACTCCAGGTGGATGGATCACCTGAGGCCAGGAATTTAAGACCAGCCTGGCCAACATGGTAAAACCCCATCTCTACTAAAAATACAAAAAAAAATTAGCTGGGTGTGGTGGCAGGCGCCTGTAGTCCCAGCTACTCGGGAGACTGAGGCAGGAGAATGGCGTGAACCCAGGAGGTGGAGATGGCAGTGAGCCGAGATCACATCACTGCACCCCAGCCTGGGTGACAGAGCGAGACTCCATCTCAAAAAAAAAATTAAAATAAATAAATAAATATTGCAAAGATCAATGAGAGCTGGATATCTCTAATTCTTTTCGTTCCTAAATAGATACGTGTATTGCAATTCCACCATTGTAATTTGAGTGAATATGTGGATGGCAGTGGGGGTTCATAAAACTTATCCTTTTCTAGATCATGGTAGCCCACAATTTGGCACATCTACACGGACAATGTGTAGATGCAGTGTCTGCTTTAAACTTTGGTTTGCTTGTCTTTGGAAGAGGGTGAGTGTTTTCTGTATGTAAGGAGAAAAGAGTAAAAGGATGTTGGGTGATCAGAAGAGCAGGCTGTGGCAGAGGCTTTTATGTGTTAACTGAAGTCCATTTCCTTTTCCTTCAAGGCACCTAGATATGCTATTTTTCCCAGAATTACCTTGCAGTTATGTGTGACGGTATGGCTGAATTCTGACTAATGGACTATGAGTAGAAGTGATATATGCTATGTCCAAGTCTCATCCATAAAAACTTTCCACACTACCTGCATGGCTTTCTCCTTGGCTTATTGAATGGAAAGATCTCCAAGGACCTGGAGAAGGATGGAGCCTAGTTTTCGGCCTGATAGGGAATACCCTCAACTCTACTGACATGTAAGAAATAATTTTTTTTTTTTTTTTTTTTTTGAGACAGAGTCTCGCTCTGTCACCCACGCTGGAGTGCAGTGGAACAATCTCGGCTCACTGCAAACTCTTCCTCTCGGGTTTAAGCGATTCTCAGGCCTCAGCCTCCTGAGTAGCTGGGGCTACAGGCAACTGCCACCACGTCTGGCTAGTTTTTGTATTTTTAGTAGAGAGGGGGTTTCGCCATGTTTGCCAGGCTGGCTGACTTGAACTCCTGGCCTCAAGTGATCCGACTATCTTTGCCTCCCAAAGTGCTGGGATTTCAGGTGAGAGCTATAGCACCTCGCCACCAGAGAAATAAATTTTTATTGTGATGAGTCACTGAGAATTTAGGGTTTATTTGTTAAAGCAATTGTTAACTAATACAAGGAAATCAAATGTACCAGAGACGAATGCTACCTGAGTCACAAATTACTATAGGTGTAACATCAGTCTTACTTATAATAAATTAACCCAATTATGTTCACTGTCAACAAACATTTTAAAGTTTTTTTTTTCTTTTAGGGGTTCAAGAGCAACATAAAACCTCTTAGGCAAAAGTTGAGGTATTCACTTGGCACATACACTTTCCTTTAGCATTGGTCTCTTCTGAAGGGATGGGCTTCGGCAGCCATATCTAATCAGTGCTACCACCAGTCCTGCTGATTGACAGGGGTGGAAATTTGACCCAAGATGAACCAATTTGATTCTGATTCCATAGGATTTTGGCATTGGGAAACTACTATGTAGGAATTGAGTCATTTTAATGGCAGGATCCTAGTGTGAATTCCGTACGCTTCTGCTGATCAATGGGTAAAATATATGACCAAGATTTGTTTTGAAATACTCCAGGAAAAAAACAAGTTTGAAGAAGATATGCGTATATGTATGTGCGTGTTAATTAAAAAAAAAAGTATAATTAATACCTATATATTCATCAAAAGCTCCAATAATTATCAACATTTGCCACTCTTGTTTCTTATTTGTATACACACACACACACACACGCTCTTTGTTTTTAAAGAAGTGTATCTCTCATATGGTTAAAAATTCATATACTGGATTCTGATGGACTGGGTTTCATATCTTGTCTTTTTTGCTTTCTGGAAGTATCCAGCTTGGGTGAGTCATTTTATCTTTTGTGCAGTTCAATTTTCTCATTTGCAACACAAAGAAAATATTTATACTTACATTTTAGAGATGATTAAAGATTAAATAAAATATGTAAAGCCCTTACTATGTGATTAAAAATTAAAATAGAATAAAATATGTAAATCCCTGAGTATATTATTAAAGATCAAATAAAATATGTAAAGCCCTTATTATGTCCAGGGCATAGTAGGTATATAATACTAGTTTTTTAAAAAAATAGTGCCAGCCGAGTGCAGTGGCTCATGCCTGTAATCCCAGCACTTTGGGGGGCCGAGGTGGGCAGATCACTTGAGGTCATGAATTTGAGACCAGCCTCGCCAGCATGTGAAACCCTGTCTCTACCAAAAACACAAAAATTAGCCGGGCATAGTGGCACATGCCTGTAATCCCAGTTACTCGGGAGGCTGAGGCAGGAGAATTGCTTGAACCTGGGAGGCAGAGATTTCAGTGAACCAAGATCATGCCACTACACTCACACCTGGTTGACAGAGCAAGACTCTGTCTCAAAAAAAAGAAAAAAGAAAGAAAAAAAAAATATATATATATAGTGCCATGGAGGAAATTTATATAATATATAGTGATGGCAAAAAGAAAAGACTGATGGATACTTCTTGGAGGGTGGGAGTGGAGACATTAAATGAAAGAGCAACTGTTAACCTAAGTCTTCAAGATGGCATTGGAATTTTCTAAAAACATAAGATTGAATAGAGGATATCCAAGAGAGAAAAGTGATGGCATTTTGGGTACATATAAGGATGCAGTGAACATTTGTAATTTTTTTGACTGCCCTGCATGTAAATCCCATTTGTATGTTTGGGAAAGTACCATCTTATGGATATTGACAAGAGGTGGAGACTGCCTCTTACCAAGAAACCTGAAAATGACCCATCCCCTTTCCCATCTCCTGTGCAGCTAAGATATAAGGATGTGACTCAGATTCGGGCATTGAGATATATTTGCCTTGGATTTTGGAGAGGGAGCCACTGGGTGCCCAGGGCAGTGAAGGATCCACTTTGGAGATAGGTGGTAGTAGTGGTGGCAGCAGGCATAGTTTTCATGGACAGCAATGGTCTTGGTTCCAGATATGGGGTCTAGGAAGCTGTGCATCCTGTATTTAACATAGTACTAGAGTCCTCACTGAACTACCTTTTGTGGCATAATTTGGCTTTGGTCCTGCCTTCTGTCTAGCTCACTTATTATTGCCCTTTTAAAATTTAGCTAAGTTCTTCAGACCTCTTGTGATTCGATTTCCCACTCAGTATGTTTTCAGTAACTCCCTTTACTGATGCTCCACTGACTGAGCTATTTGGGATCTTCGATAACTTTCTTTTTATAACCACAGTAGGTTTTTGTTGCTTACAACTATGAGTCCTGATAGATAAGAAAGTGGAGCAGAGTAAGGGGTTTGGTAGTAAGTGGTAGGTGTGAAGATTGGGAGCTTACAATTTTGGATAAGGTGGTTTGTTGGATTTCTGCCAGTTTGCTATCGGATTCCTTCCCTGCCTTTCCCTGTTCTGCTATTTATAAGATACAACTTCCCCTGAGTTCTCTTGACTTCTGGCTTCTAGTTGCATTAGCTAATGGGAGGCACTGGCAGATTGGAGAGTACATTGGGGTTACTTATCCTTCCTCACCCTGCTTGGGGTGGGGTTATCCTTGGCAGTGGTTGCATTGTTTTCCCCATGATTTTAGTTCCTGTTAGACAACATCTTCTTCCCTGATCCCGACTCCCGCTAAGCAGCCCTTGCTGTGGTTTCAAATCCCATTGGCTACCCCAGCTTTAGAGCTCTGGTAACACCAGTTTTCCCTGTGGTGTATCAGCTCTTAGGGGTGATAGCAGATGTTGCTGATTCTAATATTTGAGTTGCCTCATGATCTTCCTTGTTTAGTTCCTCAGAAATGCCATCACCTGTTTAAACAATTCCCCTAAATTAGATGTCCTCTGAAATATCTAAAGCAGTTTCTGTTTTCCTTACAAGACACTAACTGATATATACGTCAAGGAAAGCCTCACGTCAAGGTGACATTTGATTAAAGACTTAAAGAATGGAGGGTGTTAGCCATGTTGATATGGGGGAAATGTATTCTAGGTAGAGGGAACAATCCATGCAAAGGCCCTAACCTGAAAACCTGCCTGGCATGTTTAAGAAAACAACAGAGAGAGGAAGAAAAAAGTAATAGCAGATGTAAGAGATCCACTCTGATGCTAGGACCCACTGGAGGGTATTGAGCAAGGGAGTGAAATGAATTGCCTTATATTTTTAAAAAGACTACTGTGGCAGCTGTATTGAGAATATGCTATAAGTGGGTAAGGATGAATGTAGGGAGACATATTAAAAGACTTGCAGCATTCCAGGCAAGAGATGATAGTAGCATGGACCTGTGTGCTAGCAATAGAGTGAGAAGTGGTCATATTCTAGTTTTACTTTGAAGGTAGAGTAAAATAAATAGTAAGTGTGTAGTGATGTCTCATCATGGTCTTAACTTATATTCATCTAATGGCTAATAATGTTGAAAACCTTTTCGTGTGCCTACATGCCATCTGTATATTTCATTCAGTTAAATGTCTTGTATCTTTTGCCCAGTTTCTAAATGGCAATATTTGATTTTTTTTCCTGTTACATTTTGAGAGTTCTTTGTATATTCCAGATACAAGTTTTGTTAATACATAGTTCACAAATATTTTCTTCCATCTGTAGTTTCTCTTTTCATCCTCTTAACAGGATCTGTAGCAGAACAAATGTTTTTAATTTTGATGAAGTCTATTTTTTATTTATTTATTTATTTAGAGACAGAGTTTCACTCTGTTGCTCAGGCCGGAGTGCAGTGGTGCGATTTTGGTTCTCTGCAACCTCTGTCTCCTGGGTTCAAGTTATTCTCCAGCCTCAGCCTCCCAAGTAGCTAGGATTACAGGTGTGTGCCACAACACCCAGCTAATTTTTGCATTTTTGGTAGAGACCAGGTTTTCACCATGTTGGCCAGACTGGTCTCGAACTCCCCACCTCAGGTGATCCACCCACCTCACCCTCCCAAAGTGTTGGGATTACAGGTGTGAGCCACTGCACCCAGCTATATCCATTTTTTTTAAATGCATAGATTTTGCTTTTGGTATGAGGTTGAAGAACTATTCACCAACCCTATGTCCTAAAGATTTTCTCCTACTTTCTTCTACAGGGCAGACTTACTGGAAAGATCTTCTATAGGTGGTTCAGGATGGGATAATATCTAGTGCACAAGTGAAGGGACTAGCTTTAAATAGAGGGAGGGATAATTTATATACGATAATAGGAGGGAAGGTAGAATACGTGAGTGCAGCTGCTGGCAAGTGATAAGGTAGTGAGTATCTGAAGAAGTCTTCTATTGATTGCTCCACTTTTCTCAGTGACGTAGGAAAGTCATTGCAAGAATTGAGAGCTGGAGGGATTCGAGGAGAGAGAACAAGGTGTGAAAGATCCACATAATAAAGTGAGAAAATTAATGGGATAAGAATGCAAAGAAGTTTAATATAATTGCCAAGTAGCAATATAGCCAACTTGAAGTTTATGGTCAAGTGAGACAAATCAGTATGGTTTGATACTTGCCTCCAGTCCTGTTCACTTGTATGGGTGCAGGTGCAGAATAGAAAGAGAGTTGGATTTAATTTAGGTGGCAGTTTTGCTAAGTCCAAAAAAAAAAAAAAAAGAGAAACAGACAGGAGAGTCATGAGCAGAAGTATAATAGTTGGCCATAGAATTGAACCTGGGTAAAAGAAGAAGGTCCTCATCAAAGGAGTGGAGAACAGGAAAATGGTGGTAGGATCAAAGGATTGGCATTTCTTATGGAATCAGATGATGGTTAGAGATCCAGGCTTCCTCCACATCATTATTCTTTCATCATTAAGTATAGATATCATCCTCACGATCTGAGTTTTCACACTTACCTCCAGGCAGCAGGATAAAAGAAGTAAAGCAGGGGGAAAGAAGTGTGACTCTTATCTGTATTTAAAGGAAGTTTCCCAGAAGTTGTCACATGATACTGCCCCCTTGTATTTCAATGGCCAGAACCTAGTCATACGGCTAGTCCAAGCTATAAAGAGGCTGAAAAATAAAGTCTTTATTCCAGAAACCAGTAAAAATAAAATAAAATAAAATAACAGGTTATATTACCAACAAAAGGAGGAGAAAATATATTGAGGCAGGCAATTACTATATTTCTTTGATTCTAAGATGTGCTTTTTCCCACAGTTTACCTCTCTGAAATCAAGATATATAATTAGTGCTATGTTATGGTTCAATTGCTGTGTTTTTTTCTTTCTTAATAGTACAGAAAATAATGGAGCCTTTTACAGTTGATGACAGGTATTAGAAGAAAGATGATAGTACGTATCTTGCCAAGGCAGAGATACTGAGGGGAAGAACAGATTTTCTTGGGGCAAGAGAAAGGGGAGAAATAGAATGAGTTTGGTTTCGTATATGTTAAGTTTGAGAATGACCTATATACAGTTGAAAATTTAAGGGTGAAACTCAAGCAGGTGATGAAGTATGTTCTGAAATTTATGCGGGAAAATTCCTTGAGTTCTTAAGAATTTGATTATTTGTACCTCTTGTTTTCCAAAAATAATTTCAAGTGACAGATCTTCACTATAGGTAGAAATTCTTTCATTTGTTGCCAAAACCTCAGCTGCACTGCTAGATGTCATGATAATTTTATAAGATGATAAGGTATTAAGTTTTTCAAATAAATTAGCAGTGAAAAATGAGATGTGATTAAAAAAATTAGTTTGTAGCCAATAAAGTGATGGTGGAATTTTGTCGTGTCTATAGTGATCGTATGTGAAACTTTTGATAGAAATGTCTGGTTTTAATTTATTTTTTTCTGAATGCTTTACTAAAGACCCATGTGCAAGCGGAAAAATTAAAAACAGACAACCTCGGATCCACTGTAACTTTCACATGCCATCAAAAAGTCTAAGATAAATGTTTCTTTTGGCCATCATGGATGAAGTGCAAGCAAAAAGTAAAGTCAATTTACATTTTAATACTCCTATTTGAAATAATAAAACAGTATTTGGACATAGGCATTTTACTACGCTTGCTGATAGAAGGTATAGTTTGGTTGAAGTTATGAAAAAAATGCACACAGCAAATTATTTCTGTTCCATTCTCAGGTCTGTATCCTTATTTGAAATGTAAGAAAAAAGGAAATGAAAGAGGTTATTACATTTTTTTAATGCAAGCTCAGTAAAAGGTAAATTTATGTTTTCGGGTATCTTGCCAGCAACATGGAGCTCCTATCACCAATATCTCACCAAGTTCTTCAGGAAACAGAAACTGATCGAACATGAAATTTTAGAAACTAATAAGATCTGTAGACCCAAGAGATCAATCACATTAATTTGTACGAGCTTTTCCTAAGCAAAAATAGCAAATAGAGATAGCACTGTTTTTTGTTTTTTTTTTTCATTTTTTGACATTTTAAAAGTTCCAGTTAGTTTCATTCACTTACTCCATATATCCTTTGGAGGCTACTATATGTGAGGGACTAGGCTAGTCCCTCACAGGGAAATTCATGAATGAAATTCATTCATTCAGGTGCTACGAAGAAGGAAGATATGATGCTAGGAGACTCTACAGAAAGAGTTGACATAAAGGAAAGTCAGAGAAGTACTTTTCACATAAGAGCATCGGAAAAGATATTTCTAGATGCAGAATATCTAACTAATGGAGGTTTAAACAATTAAGTCATTTACTATCTCATGTAACAGGAAGTTTGGAGGTATTTTCATCAGGTTTGGTTTAGAAGTCGGTTCAGGATTGGCTCAATGATGTCAACAAAGCCCTAGACTCTTTTCCTCTCTTTATTCTTCCACCTCTTCTTGCTAGCTAAGTTCTTATGCTTGTCCCCTCAAGTTCAGAAGATGCCACAATTCTAGGCATTATGTTCTCATACAACTGAATTCAGAGGCAGGAAAAGAGGTATTTCTTCTTGTATGTCTTTTTTTTTTTTTTTTCCGGAAGTCTTTTTTCTCAAAAGGGATTTCAGATCCCGTTGGCTTTGGACATGTTCATGTGCTACCTGTAGGAGCTCATGGGAAAGCCAACATAGAGCAACTTTAGTGTCTATCATTGGAGTCAGGCTCCATCAGCAAGGATGGTGGAGGTGAAAAATGCCTGTAAAACGTAATTTCTACTACGGGGAGTGACTCTGAAGGATGTGACTCACAGCTGTGATTTGAAGGGCAAGGAAGATGACTACAGAAGAGGCAAAGAAGTGGACTCCAGTAGTTAATATCTTCTGGGGCAGCACATTGAAATAACAAAAATGGCACTTGGACCTAGACATTCTATTAAGGTTAATGGTACAGCCTGTGGTATAGGTGAGATAGTATAAACAAATAAATGCACATATCAAGTTATTTCTGTTCCATTCTAAGACCTATGTCCTGTATGTAAGGTCAGAAAGGACCTCAGGAATGGGCAGCTGAGGGAATCCAGCAGAAGGTGAAGGGAATCAAAGATTCCACTGGAGTGCTGGCAATGCTGATGTTGGATTATGGACTGCATGAAAGACAAAGAGACTAGAGACTGGGGGCTTTCCTGGGGAATTCAGATCCATGGAAGTTGGGGACTAGAATAGGTAGTAGGTGGAGAGGTTGAGCTTTGGTTGATAGGGCCAGTAACAGGGCTATAGTAAGTTGCTCTTATGAACACTGGGACACATCCCGTTACTTCTTGACATAGAAAATCTTTATTAAAATTCACCCAGACACCAAAGCTACCCTTGGGCTTAAAATTTCTCTCTGAAATAGAGAACCCAGAAATAGCCACACACAAGTATGACCAACTGATATTTTGACAAAGGTGCAAAAGGTACTCTACGGAAGAAGGCTAAACTTTTCAATAAGTAATGCTAGAGTAATTGGATAGCCACCAGCAAAAACCTGAACCGAAACCTCACACCTATTAATGGAAAACTTAACTCACAAAAATGAACCCAAAATGAGCCATAGACTTAAATGTAAAAGGTAAAACTAAAACAACCTTTGAAAGAAAACAAGACAAAATTTTTAGGATGTAGGATTAGAGAATAGTTCTCGGACATGACACCAAAAGCACAATCCATAAATTTAAAAAATGAATAAACTGGACTTCATCAAAATTAAAAATATTTGTTCTGTGGCAGGTCTTGTTAAGAAAATGAAAATACAAACTGCAGATTGAAGAAAATATTTGTGAATCATGCATCTGACAAAAGACACATCTAATATATGAAGAACTCTCAGAATGTTGCAGGAAAAAAAAACAAATAATACTAATTAGAAAAAGGGCAAAAGACATAAGATATTTAACTGAATGGAATATACAGATGGTAGATAAAAACATGAAAAGATATTCAAGATTATTAGCCACCAGGGGAATATGTGTAAAACTGTGATGAGGTATTACTATACATTTATTATTTACTTTAGCTCAGCTAAAATAAAAATAATAATAGAAAATGCTGGGGAGGATACGAAGAAACTGGATCTCTCATACATTGCTGGAGGGAATGTAAAATGTTACAGTCACTCTGGAAAATAGATTCTAATTTCTTTAAAAAATGAAACATACATGTATCACAGGACCCGGCAATTGCACTTTTGGGCATGTATCTCAGAGAAATGAAGATTTCTGTCCACATAAAAACCCGTATTCAATTATTCACAGCAGTTTTATTTGTAATAGCCCCAAATGGGAAATAACCAAAATGTTCTGCAATAGGTGAATGGTTAAACAAATTGTGGTACATCCATGCTGTGGAGGAATATTACTCAGCAATAAAAAAGGAATGAACTACTGATAAATGCAACAACTTGCATGGGTCTCAAGTGCATTATGCTAAGTGAAAGCAGCCAATCTCAGAAGGTCACATACTGCATAAGTCCATTTATATAACATCTCAAAATATCAAAATTATAAAATCAGAAACAGAGATCACTAGGGTTAGGAGGGCAGGTGTTACTAAAAAGGTTAGCACCAGGGAAATCTTTGTGAGGGTGGAATAGTTCTGTATCTTGATCATGGTGGTGGTTACACAAAATATGTAATAGAATGATATAGGACTATACAAATACTTTATATCAATGCCAGTTTCCTGGCTTTGATACTGTACTAGAGTTATACGAGATGTAATCACTGGGGGAAACAGGTACACAAGACATCTCTGTACTGTCTTTGTAACTTCATGTGAATCTACAACTATTTCAAAATGAAAAGTTTAAAAGAAAATTTTCTCTGAGGCATCTCTCTCTTGCTTTCTTTCATCCTGTGCATTTCTCTTTACCCGAGTATGACTTTTTTTCTTTCTTTCCCCCTTTCCCTTATGTACTGGGTTTTCCTTTAACCCATAATGCCAAACAAAGTCATTCCCCATCCTCCTGTTGTTCCTATTTATTTAATGAAGGTTATGCTTTCATGAGCTTAATTTTAAAAGCAGGAAAATACTAACTCTTTAAACAAATTTCTTAAAAAACAAAACCCAAAACTAACCTGCTTTTTATTTTATATAATTCAGTTAATCATTGTTCTTTAAGGTCAGAAGTCCACAATACAAACATGTTTCCAACACTTGTATTGGAAGATAATTTTTGTTGTATACGCATGGAGCATTAATATCATTCTTCATGTCTATGGATTATGAACGCACATTTAGGATTTACTGGTGAAACAATGACATAAAATATTATGTTCTATTGATTCTTCATATAAATCTACATGTCAAAAAATAATCCTTTGCCAGATCATGTATCTAGATTTTTCGTTTGGAAAATATGAACATTACAACTACAGAACATCAAACTGAATGCAGCCCTGTCCTGAGGGCTTGCAAAGTGAATCTGGCAATACTTTGGAAAAGTACTACTTTAGATTCTAAAGGACCCAAAGAGCTCTCCGGCTTTTCCAGTGGGCTCAGCCCCAACCATTCTAATTTCTTCAATAAATTACGACTTGCAGGTGTTTAAATATGCAAGTATCTTTTGATCTTTTCATTATCATTGTAAAACACCAGTCCTAACAAGCAGTAAAGATTACACTTTATGGCGGTAATATTTACATTTAATGCACCTCTGCATTTCTTCCCACACATTTTTCGTCTTAATTCTTTCAACTAAACGTTTACCCTCTTTTTTTAAGCCTCAGTATTAAAAAGAAAATAAAATCCCACAGAATTTCGCAACATTGCGATTGCACTAGCTTGAGAACGAAGGAAGTTAGTCCCTTGTGGTGATCCGTCCTTTCATCCTGGTGTTTGCCTGCAGCAAGATGGCGGCGGTCTCAATGTCAGTGGCGCTGAGGCAGGCGTTATGGCGAAGGGTAGTGGCTGTAGCTGCCCTTTCCGTTTCCAGGGTTCCGACCAGGTAACAGAATTGTCACACTTTTCTTCAAGCTTTTTGGGTCCCTCCATTTTTGCGGAGTCTCTGCTGGCTGAATTTCGGAGGAGGCCTCGGGGAAAGCGTCCTCTGCTGACCCTTTTCTCGGGAGAGGTCGCGCGGACTAGGGACTGTCTGCTATCAATGGGCGCTGGCCAGGCGAGTGAGGGCGTGAGTGAGAGGCCGGGGAGGAGGACCTGTGGTTTTCTGGAAGCTTTTGGCTTGTGACTGAGGGAGAGGGTCCGTGGGGAGGATTTGCCGCCGGAGCTGCAAGCTGAACCTTAGCCTTCAGAGAAGGGGAGGTGTCTCACTGATTTCTGTCTTCACTTTCTGCATCCCTTCCATTTGTCACCTGTTTGCCCACGCAGCACTCCAGTCCTTACAGAAGGGTTAAATCACGTATTCCTTCCATGGTTTTAAGTGGTTTTAATTTGGTTTCTGCATAGGAAAGTTGTTTATTCATCAGTCTGCTTGGGAGGAAAACTTGTTTGGAATTCAGTGTTAGTAAAAATATCACGGTTAGTAATATTGGAAGGTAATTTTTAAAAGGCTGGTGGTAATGCCCGGAAGTTTTCTAGGGATTTTATTAAAACCTCACAATAATTCAGGGATTGAATTGAGTTGTTGAGAGCTCTTTGCGTCCTTGAGAACCTAAAGTAGTACTCTTCCAAAGTATTGTCAGATTCAGTTGTCAGTTGATTGTTACTGTGTTTCCTTGAAACATTTTTGTGATGATTTTTTTTCGGCCGTATTAACCTTCCATTTTCTGTTTTTCAGAATTTTCCAGAGCTTTATTATAGTACTACTATACATACATACACACACATATTGGAACAAAGATTAGAAAGGCTGGATGGAGAGATTTGAAGGGGGTAGGAGGGGGATGCAAGTGATTAAAGGTTGAAAAGAAAGTCTAATGGAATGCTAATTGATTTAGTGTTAAATAAATATAAATGGAATGCAGAAAATTAGGATGAGTTAATTCGGAAGAATTTTTAAGGATGAGTTTTATTAAGGTTTAAATAATGGGTGTTGAGTGGGGAAGAAGAGAGTGTCCTAGTAGGGTCCGTGGCTTGTGAAAAGGCTTGAAAGCTTTAGTAAAACGATTACTAAATACATGGAATATAGTCACTCAAAAGTAAGAGTGCTAAGATTAGGGAAAGGCAAATGATGTTTGTAGTTAAGTGTTCCATATATGGAAAGTATTTTTCTTTTTTCTTTTCTTTTTTTTTTCTTTTTTGAGATATAGTCTCACTCTGTCGCCCAGGCTGGAGTGCAGTGGCGCGATCTGGGTTCACTGTAACCTCCGCCTCCCGAGTTCAAGCATTCTCCTGCCGCAGCCTCCTGAGTAGCTGGGATTACAGGCGCGCACCACCACGCCTGGCTGATTTTTGTATTTTTAGTGGAGACGGGGTTTCACCATGTTGGCCAGCCTGGGTTGAGTATTTTTCTAAGGTAAAATACTGGTTAAGGTAAAACACTGGTTAACTTAGAGTAATATAGCGGTGACCAAGATTAGCCCTTCCCTCCGTACACACTATAGGGATTAATTGTGCATTCCCAGATAATAATGTATTCATGGTAGCCCCAGAACTGAAAACAAGTTTGATGGGACCACTGGTTTATGGCTAATCAAAACATGGCTGTAATTTTAAGTCACAGCCATTTTGTCAGCAATTATAGTAATTGAAGTTAAGATGATATTAGAATTTTGAAACTCTGATGATAATTATTACTGCATATCCAAACTTAAGAGTTTTTGCTTGCAAATGTAAGAGATTTGAAAATAAATCATTTAATCTTGAAAAAAATCTTAGCATAACGCCAAAGAAGACATTTTCTAAATACAAATTAACACATTTATTTGTTTTCTGTGCCACATTTTTACCCCAAGAGCTTGTCATATTCATCTTAATTTGAGGGAGATTTATAGACCCTCTCCCTTACATATTGTTTGTTCTTCGCCCTTAAGCATTCTTTTTCCATTATGATTTGATAGTAATGAGGATCTGAAAAAGGTGAGTAAAAAGAACCAATTAATGGGAAAATCTACATCTAAAATTCATTTTACTGTAATGCTTAGAAAAACATTTGCAAATCATGTAACATTTCAGATCATTTGAGTAGAATATGGGAAGTGGAATCAGTAAGGTAAGGAGTGGAGTAGGGAACTGAAGAAAAGGATGCTGTTAGCTGCTACTTTAACATATGAATTCAATTATAGTATATCATCAGTAAAAAGCAAAACAAAGAATGCAACAACATATACACACAAGAGAAAAAATTAAGTAATGTGAGTGATTCACCTGATCTAATGTGGGTGATTCACCTAATCTAGTTACTCACTGAGCTTGTGCCGTAGTGTTGGTCTCGGTTTCCGTGTGCTTCTCATTTCCCTGTACTGAATGTGAGAAGGGAAAAAAACGGGTTAAATTGTCTACATTATTATTTTTTTTGATACGTAGTTTCGCTCTGTCCCAGTTGAGAGTGCAATGGCGCAATCTCAGCTCACTGCAACCTCTGCCTCCCAGGTTCAAGCGATTCTCCCGCCCCAGCCTCCGGAGTAGCTGGGATTACAGGTGCCCGCCACCACGCCCAGCTAATTTTTGTATTTTTAGTAGAGACGGAGTTTCACCGTGTTAGCCAGGCTGGTCTCAAACTCCTAACCTCAGATGATCCACCCGCCCGGGCCTCCCAGAGGGCTGGGATGACGGGTAAGCCACCGCACCCGTCCCTAAATTGTCTACATTTATCCTTACTTTCCCTGACTTTCCTAAGGGATTTTCCAGGGTAAATTTAACTATTCTAAATGCATTTATCAGGCAGATGAAATGGCACTGTATTTCAAAATAGCAATACTTAAGATATTTGATGCAGTGCTGTTGTTACTTATTCACTTATTTAAGTATCTTCATGTATATTTATCTCACCTCAGTATTTACTAGGTCTTGTATTTTCCTCAAACAAGTCTTTAGGGTGTTAAGTCACCAGAGGGTTTTAATTAATGACTGGTGGGGACTGAGTGTATGGGACCTGTTTGTGAGGCCTCTTTTATGCCCTGATAAAGCAGGCTTTATTCTGTTGCTGTATTTCGTTCTTCAGCATTATATAAGGTAGCATGAAATTGAGTCTTCAATTCGATGGGGAATTGAATTTGGACCCTCCAATTAGTAAGCAGTCCTTAAGATTGACAAAAATTCTGTGTATGTTAACAGCTTGCTGGGAAATAGGCTAAGCTCAGATTTAGGACACTTCAGACCAATAGGTTCACTTCTACTTCAGATAAACTAAATTCCTCTCTGAGGGGCAGCTATTTTTGCTATCTTTATAACACATTCAAGCCAAAGTTTGAGAGCTTGAAAGGTTTCTAATATGTTTTCTGATAGGTTTATTTGTTTTGTTTCTTTTCCTCTTTCCAAATGCCCATACTTAGTCAGTTTTCATCAGTAGCAGACATCTTCGTTTAATTTTTGTTAGAAAAATTATTATTAGTTTTTGAGACACACTCTCATTCTGTTGCTCAGGCTGGAGTGCAGTGGCACAATCTTGGCTAATGCAATCTCCACCCTCTGGGCTCAGGTGATCCTCCTGCCTTAGCCTTCACAAGTAGCTGGGACTATAGGTGTGCTTGCCACCACACCCGGCTAATTTTTGTATTTTCAGTACAGACGGAGTTTCACACTAGTCTTGAACACCTGACCACAAGTGATCCGCCCACCTCGGCCTCCCAAAATGTTGGGATTACAGGCATGAGCCACCGTACCCAACCGGAAAATTAAATATTTTGATATGTAATGTCTGGCATATAGTAAGCCTTCCCTAGATAAATGGTAATTTTATTATCGGTTTGAATAGTCTGAATATTTTTCATTTCTTTAATCTTGGTCATAAGTATTTTGATAGATTGTGTTATTGTTCAAAGTATTCACTACCATTATGTGTAACAGGATTACATATCCAAAAACCACTGGCCAAATGACTTGCTTTATCCAGTGAAATGTTAGTGGAAATAATATACCATGTCAAACAGGAGCTTTGAGAGCTGTCCTGTGTTTTGTCATATTCCTTTTCCCTCTGATGTGAGGTAGGCATACTCTAGGTGGGGTCTGCTGTTTTAGCCCACATCTTGGATTGTAGACTACATAGCACAAAGCAGAAACTGATTCTTGTTGCAAGATTTTATACAATATAAATTGAGTGAAAAATAAACCTTTGCTGTAAGCCACAAAAGTGTTTGGTTGTTGATTACCTCAGCATTGCAACCTATACTGACTCTATTTTATATACACGCATATTTGCAATTGCACAGGTTTTAGCACATGAACTGGTATATCAGCAGTGAGGTTTCAAGCTTTTTGAGGACATGACCACATTTTTATTTATTTTTGTGTACTTCATGGCATCTAGTGTAATGGCTTGCATGTAGCAGGTAAATGCTTATCTTACAGATGAATAAATACATATTTAGAGATGAGTGGTTGTGAGGAAAAGCAGGGAGCATTACACAGTGTTTCTTTTAATAGCCTCATCAGCGATAGCCAGGTAGGCACTAACCTACATAAATATGAATATAAACTATATACAACACGTATTCTTTCTAATTATTTGCAATTGTTTGAGTGTAGGATATTCACCTAGAACTCTCTTAACTTTTGGATTGAAGTTGTCTTATGAATAGCTTTTGTACTCATACACTTTGACAATGTTCAGACACTTCTTTTGTATTCAAATTTAAAAATGCAAGAGGAAATGAATCTATTTGGGAAGGGGTACCCTTGGAACATGAGAACTTTTTTGGAGTAAGAGTAACTTTGTGAAGTTTTAGAAAATAATACGGCCAGGTGTGGTGGCTCACGCCTGTAATCCTAGCACTTTGGGAGGCCGAGGCAGGTGGATCATGAGGTCAGGATTTGGAGACCAGCCTGGTCAACATGGTGAAATGCCGTCTCTACTAAAAAATACAAAAATTAGCTGGGTGCGTTGGCGGGTGCCTGTAATCCCAGCTACTCGGGAGGCTGAGGCAGGAGAATCGCTTGAACCTGGGAGGCGGAGGTTGCAGTGACACGAGATCGCGCCACTGCACTCTAGCCTGGGTGACAGGGCAAGACTCCAAAAAAAAAAGTTAATAATACATGGAACTTAATGGAGAAAGATGGAGCAACTTGGTTCCTGTATAATACTTGCTAGAAGGGATCTGTTTGGGGTGAGGTATACATAGAATTTAGACAGAATACATATTGTCTGTACTGAATACAAACAATTTCAAATGGAAGAGCTTCTAAAATATATCCCTTGATAGAAGCTGAGAATGGCTTATTCTGAGTAAAATTAATTCCAAGTAACATTTACTTTTAATTTACTGTGTATCAGCTACTGTGCCAAGGATTTCACCTGTATTGTCTCATATGTTTCCCACACTAATCCTATCAACTCAGGTGTTGTAATCCTTATTTTTCAGATGAGGAAACAGGTACAGAAGTGAAATTACTTAAGTTTACATTGCCAGGAAATGATTGGTTCCAGGACTCCTCAAGGACACCAAAATCCGTGGATGCTCAAGTCCCTGATTTAAGATGGTGTAGTATTTGCGTATACGTTCTGCACGTCCTCCTATATACTTTAAATCATCTCTAGATTACTTATGATACCTAATACAATGTAAGTGCTTTGTAAATAATTGTTATCTTGTATTGTTTAGGAAATAATGACAAGAAAAAAGACTATACTTGATTAGTACAGATGCAGTTATTCCCCCCCGCCGAGTGTTTTATTTATTTATTTATTTTATTATTTTTTTTTGAGATGGAGTCTTGCTTTGTCACCCAGGCTGGAATGCAGTGGCGCGATCTCGGCTCACTGCAACCTCTGCCTCCCGGGTTCAAGCAATTCTCCTGCCTCAGCCTCCCGAGTAGCTGGTATTACAGGCACGCACCACCATGCCCGGCTAATTTCTTTGTATTTTAATTAGAGATAGAGTTTCACCACGTTGGTCAGGCTGGTCTCAAACTCCTGACCTCGTGATCCACCTGCCTTGGCCTCCCAAAGTGCTGGAATTACAGGAGTGAGCCACTGAGCCCAGCCTCCTTTAATATTTTAAATCTGAGGTTGGTTGAATTCATGATGTGGAACCCACGGATGCAGAGGGTTAACTGTAGTCTGATATAGCAGTCTAAATGAATATGTTGACTTTTGCAGTGAGGAGTATTATGTCTAGTAATCAGTTCAAACCCTAATGTCCTCTCTGTTTTTTCTGCCTTTTAGCAAAGTGTTTTCTTTATTTGAGAGACCATGGAATACTCTTATTTTTACTGTTGTTCCATGGTTCCGTTTATACAGTGAGAGTTACCAAATGCACAATTAGTTGTTTATTTTTTTTAAGCTAATGATTTTTTCCCCCTTAATTTTGTAATTATTTTTGGTGAGGGACTTTCCATAGGTGACTTATACTTTTTTACCCTCTTAAAAAATATATAATGCATGTATTAAACAAGATATACTGGACATTTTTTTTTTTTTCTGTTTTCTTACTGATTCCATTGATCATTAGGAAAAGCAGTTGTATTCTGTGGCCTTTAGGAAGGATTAAGTGTCTGCTATGCTTTCTGAGTTCTCATGTCTGCTTTCTAATAGTGTTACATTCTTCCTTAACTGGTCTGCTTCCCTTTAGCAGTTTTAGCACCCCTTTTTAATTTATTATGGATTTGAATGTCAACTAACTAAACCTATTAGAATTTTGTGTAAAACCAAGTATGCTTAATAAAATTCTGATGATGACAGAAGTTTACTGTTTGTGATTAAAGACTTGAGCTCTTTTAAGGGTAACAAGTAATTGTATTTAATATATGAGCTCTTGTGACTTTTCTAGCTTGTAGAAGTCCAAAGATCCTGATGGAACCCTGTCGAACCTGCATTATGCAGTGACCACGTTCTTCACAACAACTTTCATCTAAATATTTGAATAGTTTAATAAACTATTTTAATTTTTTTCTTTTAATTCAGCAATTCTGAATTCTTGTTTCAAGTTCTATTTTGTTGTCTGTTACTGAGTATTTTGGTAGGTAAATACGACTTTAGGTTCTTTAGAACTAGTTAATTGCTCAAAGGTGACCTTTTCTTCTTGTCTGTACTCACTAGACTTAATTTTTCTTTCATGGGCTCATTCTCCAGGTCACTGGTTTTTAAACCCTTGTGCATCAAAATTATCTGTTGTGTACCTAAAAAATTCAGATGCCTTGTCCCCAGTCTATATTGGTTCAGTAAGTTTAGGTTGAGGCTTAGCTCTATGGTGATTCTAATGGGAAGCTAGGGCTGAAAACTGATTAAAAAAAAAAAGAAGTTTCCATATTATATCCTGTAAGACTTAGGAAATACATTTTTCCTTGGAAGAAAGTTCAGGGAGATTTCCAGAAACAAAAATTCTTCCATTTTTGCATATTTTTCTATTCTAAATTAAGTTTTATGCTTTTCACCTATGCACGTAAGAGGTATTTTCTTGGAGAAAGTTTCCTTAGAGGGAAAAAAGGCATTTTGATAATTTTGGAGAAAGCAGGCCATATTACTGTCTCTCCAGAGACTCTTGTTCTTCCTTTTGGAAGGGCTCAGATTTAATATAGCACAGCTGTTGAACTCTGCCCTTCAACATTTTAAGAAAGTGTTTTATCCTTTAAAATGGAAAGGGCTTTTTTAGGGAGGTGGTCTTTGGCTGGTTGTAGTTCTCTAAGAAAGTTTCATGCTTCTCTATTCTTTTGTGTTTGAATTGTTTCAGATGTTGAGAGAACTGTCTCTGGGAGTAAAATCTGGCTGCTTTTGCAATATGTTTTCTGTATTCTTAAACAAAGCTAGATGAAGAGTTTGTTTCTTTGTGTTTTCTAGGACTCAAAAATATGTTTTTTCCTTTATTCAGCCACTTCATACATAAGTAAATGGTCCTTGAATAGGGCTTACTAGACAAAAGATTCTGTTCTAGATGACTGTTCAGCAAGCCATATGCTTCTCCTAAAAATGTCAGTCTGTCTTGATGAGCTTTAAAGTGAATACAGATGTTTTGGCTCTTTTGAGGACTACCACTTTTTGTATGGAAAGAGTACTTCTTTTTCAAATGATCTCTTCAATATACTTACAGAAATTTGCATGAAATTTATGACTTCTGCCTTTTAAGTCTAATAAGATTAGACTTAGAGATTTGTAATTTGAATTTAATTTTAATATTCATAGTACAAATGAGATTTGGGGAAATAAAATACATTTCATAATATGGCTTTTTGTTCAAATCTTGTATTCAACCTTTTAAAAAATGTGAAACTTAAAGTGCTTTGTAATATTTACTTTTGTGCAATAAAAAGTGATATTTTGGCAGGAAAGGTTGCCTTTTTAGATGTTCAGTGTCTTCTATCTTTGTAGGTTAACTCTAGAGTTATAGTTCATAGATTTATGTAATATTTAAGTTGGAAGAAAACTCTAGAATCATTAAGTCCAATCCTTTGTTTAATGCAAGAATCTTTAGAACTTCCTGCTTCTTGATTATCTAGTTGTTGAGGAAGTTTGGTGACTTTCTGATAACCCCAGAAAACACACTGTACGTTTAGACTTACTGGTAAGTGATATTTTTCTTTGAAACTATGTAGAACAAGTTTAACCCCATATACACTTGTCAGCCCTTCAGATAATTGAAGACATTTGTCGTCACTCATTCTCCCTGCAAGTCTGTGCTCCAGGCTTAGCATGTCCAGTTTGTTTACTCTTTGTTAATGATCAAATTTCCTGATGCTTTACTACCTCTTGGTACCCTTTAGGATGTTTTCCATTTTGTCAGTGTTGATCTTTGAACTATATACTGTACTTTTGTTTAAATGAGATTATCAGAGATGATAGTTTCATGAGCTGTGATTGAATTAAGGAAAAAAGTTGACTCTAGGTTGGATTTATTTTATTTTTAAAATTATAGAGAAAAATTAACTGTTTCCCTTTTGGTGTATACTTCTTAGAGTTTTAACACATGTATTGGTTATGTGTAATCACCACCATAATCGTAGTACAGAATACAGTAATATTATGCAAATAACTGTTTTACTGTATTGTTTCAGGGTACAGAATACCAAAAGACTTCATTACCCCAAGACTCCCTCATGTTATCCTTCCCTGAACACTGTAATCCCTGTTCACAGTTATCTGTTTTCATCTTTATAGTTTTACAGTTTTGAGACTGTAATATAAATGTAGTCATATAGTATATAACCTTTTGAGATTGTCTTTATTCAGCATAAAGCCTTTGAACTTCATATAAGTTTCATGTATCAATGGTTTGTTCTTTTTTACTGCTAAGTAGTATTCCATTGTGTGGAGGTACCACAGTTTATCCGTTTATCTATTGAAGGACATATGAATTATTTCTGGTTTTTGGCAGTGTAAATAGAGCTGCTGTAAACACTTGCATACAGGATTTTATGTGAATTATGATTTTGTTTTTCTACAGTAAATGCCTGGGTAGGAGATTCCTGGGTCATAGCTAAGTATATGTTTAACTTTATAAGAAACTGTCAGACTGTTTTCCGGAGTGGTTGTACCATTTTGCTTTCCACCAGCACCACATGAAAGTTTTAGTTGTTTTGCATCCTTGTTAACATTTGTATTGTCAGTTTTTTTTTTTTTTTTTTTCTTGAGACGGAGTCTTGCTGTGTCACCCAGGCTGAAGTGCAGTGGCAACATCTTGGCTCACTGCAAGCTCCGACTCCCGATTTCAAGCGATTGTCCTGCCTCAGCCTCCTGTGTAGCTGGGATTACAGGTGCACGCCACCATGCTTGGCTAATTTTTGTATTTTTAGTAGAGACGGAGTTTCACCATGTTGGTCAGGCTGGTCTCGAACTCCTGACCTCGTAATCTGCCTGCCTCGGCCTCCCCAAGTGCTGGGATTATAGGCATGAGCCACTGCGCCTGGCTGTATTTTTTATTTTAGCCATTCTAGTAGGTGTTTAATGGTATTTCATTATGGATTTTTATTTTGGAATGGCTTTATTGAGCTATAATTTATATATTATAAAATTTACTCATATAAAGTATACAATTTGATGGGTTTTAGTATATTCACAGAATTGTACAACCAAAACTACAATTTTAGAACATTTCCATCACTCAAAAGGAAACTCTGTACCCATTAGCAGTCACTTCTCCCCGAGTCCTAGATAATGACTAACCTTCTTTTTGTCTCTGTAGATTTGCTTATTCTGGACATTTTATACAAATGCAGTCATATAATATATCATCTTTTGTGACAGGCTTCTTTCACTTAGCATAATGTTTTCAAGGTTTATCCAAGTTGTAGCATGTACCAGTACTTTATTCCTTTTTATTGAAGAATAGTTTTCTATTGTATGGACAAACCACATTTTATTTTTAAGGGACATCTGGATTGTTTCTACCTTTTGGCTATATGAATAGTGTTCTGTGGACATTCAGGTACAAGTTTTTATGTCAACATATGTTTTTATTGTTTTGGGTGTATACCTCAGAGTAGAATTGCAGGATAATGTAATAACTCTATATTTAGCCTTTTGAGTAACTGTCAGACTGTTTTCCAAAGTGGCTGTACTGTTTTACATTCCCACCAGCAGTGAATGAGGGTTCCACTGTCTTTGCATCCTTTCCAACTTTGTTATTATCTATCTTTTTGAAATTAAAACTATCCTAGTGAGTGTAAGATGGTATCTCATTCTGGTTTTGATATGTACTTGTACGATGGCTAACTCATTGTGGTTTAAATATGCATTTCTCTAATGGCAGATGATGTTGAACTTTGGTGAAGTATCTGGTTATGTCTTTTGCCCATTTTTAATCATGTTATTTTCTTATTGTTCAGCTTTTATAGTTCCTAAAATATTCTGGATACAAATTCTTTGTCATGTATGGGAAAAAATATATCTCTCTAGGTTCATGGTTGAGCCCCCTACAACAAAAGACAGTTGAAGAAGAGAAAAGCATACAAATGTATTTAGTATAAGTTTTATGTAACATGGGAGCTTTCATAAGGAGATAAAGATCCAAAGAAACAGTTAAACTTGTGTATTTTTATGCTTAGGTTAGGTGAAGAGTACATAGTCAGGGATAAATATGATAGAACAAAGGGGATTTGATATATGGTAATAAACTGGGGGAAACAGCAAAGCCAGTTTGTTCTGGTTCATCTCTGTGGTGGACCATTTGTCTTCAGAGATAACAGTGTTCCTTTCTTTCTGATATAGGGGAAGACACCTCTCACATTAGAGTTTTATAGGGAAGGTTAGATAATCCTAGATTTCATAACCTACTTCAGAAAAGAAGGGATGGGGGAAGAAGGTCAAAGGTACCTTCCTACTTTGGGCGTTTTTCAGTATTACAAGGTGGTACATTTTGGGGTAGCATGTCCTGAACTCTACCAATCAGATGTGTAATTTTCAAATATTTTCTCCTAATGTGTAGTTTTTCTTTTTCATTCTTTAACCTTAGTTTTCACAAAGTAAAAGTTTTAAATTTTGATGAAGTTAGTTTACTAGTATTTTTCCTTTTAATGATTGTTCTTTTGCTGTTGAGCTCTTTGCCTGACCCCAGGCTGTGAAGATTTTTTTCTATATTTTCTTCTTGAAGTTTTTGATTTGTTTTGTTTTATTTTGTTTTGTTTTTGTTTTTTTAGGCAGAGTCTCACCCTGTTGCCCAGGCTGGAGTGCAATGGCACAATCTTGGCTCACTGCAACCTCTGCCTCCCGGATTCAAGTGGATTCTCTTGCCTTAGCCTCCCAAGTAGCTGGGATTACAGGCGCATGCCACCACACCTGGCTAATTTTTTGTATCTTTAGTAGAGACGGGGTTTCACCATGCTGGCCAGGCTGGTCTTGAACTCCCAACCTCGTGATCCACCTGCCTTGGCCTCCCAAAGTGCTGGGATTAGAGGCGTGAGCTACCGTCCCTGGTCTTTGTTTTTTTTCTTTTTTTAAGAGACAGAGTCTTGCTCTGTTACTCAGGCTGTAGGGTAGTGGTATGATAATGGCTCACCGCAGCCTCGACCTCCTGGACTCTAGCGAGTCTCTCCCACCTCAGCCTCCTGAGTAGCCAGGACTACAGGTGCACACCACCATGCCAGGCTAATTTTTATATTTTTTTTGTAGAGATGGATGCCTCCGTATGTTGCCCAGACTGGTCTTGAATCCTGGGTTGAAGCAGTCTGCCTGCCTAGGCTCCCCAAAGTACTGGGATTACAGTTGTGAGCCACTGCACCTGGCCCATCTTTCTTTTTTCAAAATTGTAGCTATTTTAGCTCCCTTCCATCGTTTAGATTCAGCTCTTTTATATCTGTGAAATTCTACTATGATTTTGATTGTATTGTATTAAATCTATAGATTAATTTGGGAAAAGTTGACATTTCTGCTGTGTTGAATCTTTCAATCCATAAACATGGTATGTCTCTATTTATTTCGTCAGTGTTATAGTTTTGAACGTGCAGATCCTGTATATGTTTCGTTAGATTTATGCCTAAGTGTCTCAATTTGGGGGAGCTATGGTAAAGAGCATTGCTTTTAAAATTTTCTTTTCTTTATTTTTTAGAGACAGGGCCTTGCTCTGTCATCCAGGTTGGAGTGCAGTGATGCAGTCATAGCTCACTACATCCTTGAGCTCCTGGGCTTAAGCAGTCCTCCCACCTCAGCCTCCCAGGTAGCTGCTACTATAGGCATGTACCACTAAGCTTGACTAATTTTCTTATTTTATTTTATTTTATTTTATTTTATTTTATTTTATTTTTTTGTAGAGACAGGTTGCTATACTGCCCATGCTGGTCTCAAACTCCTGACCTCAGGTGATCCTCCTTCTTCAGCCTCCCAGAATACTAGGATTATAGATATGAGCCATTGCATTCAGCCTAAATTTTATTCTCAAATTGCTGTAGATAGAAGTGTGATCGATTTTTGTGGTTGACTTTGTATCCTGCGACCTTGCCACATTTATTTGTTACATCAAGTTATATAAATGTTTTGTAGATTCTTTGGGCTTTCTAAGAAAATAATCATGCAGTCTGTGAAGAGAGAAATTTTGTTTCTTCCTTTCTAATCACTAGGTCTTTTATTTCTTTTTTATTTCCAGGAGGATGCTAAGAATGGTAACAGCAGACATTCTTTTCATTTACCAATATTAAGGGAAAGCATTCAGTTTTTCACCTTTAAGTATAATGTTAGCTAAAGGTTTTTTGTAGAAATACCCTTTATTAGATCGAGGAGGTTCCCTTCTGCTTCTGCTTTGCTAACAGTTTTCATCATGAATGTATGTGTCTAATGCCTTTTATGCATCAGTTGGTGTAGTCTTGTTTTTCTTCTTTAGACTGTTAATATGGTAGATTGATTTTCAAATATTGCATCAGCTTGCATTCTCAATAAACCCCACTTAGTTGTGGTGTTGAATTCTTTTCATATACTGGCATATTTGGTTTGCTAGTGCTTTGTTGAAGATTTTTACATCTGTGTTTATGAAGGATACTGATCTGTAGTTTGTTGCTTTTTTATTTTGGTACTGTGTTTAGATTTGGTATCAGGGTAATGCTGGAATCATAAAATGAGCTAGGAAATTTTTCTTCATCTTTTCTTTTGAAGTGCTTAGTTTCATGTTACAAATTTAGATATGTTGTATTTTCATTTGGTTCAAAATATTTTATTTCCTTTGAGACTTCCTTTTTGATCTGTAGATTATTTAGAGGTGTTTTGTTTAATTTCCATGTATTTGGAGACTTTTTTTTTTGTTGTTGTTGTTATTTATTTTTTGTTTATATTTATGTTCGGAGAACCCAGTTCCCTGAAGTTTCCTTTATCAGTGTCCATCCAGAAAATTGTGGCTGTCATTACCTTACACTATAGTTGTACCTAAATCAGGGGCTAAGGGACTAAAGGACAGAGAGAGAAAAAACAGAAAAGCAATGGGTGTTGGCCCCACCTTTTCAGAACCACAGCTCCAACGGACATAGAGGAAGAACCCTCCTTCAGATTTTTGGCTCCTGCACGTTCCACACTGCATGTGGCTATAGGATTGTCTATGGCTGATTCATGGTGTATGAGAGAAAAGAGAAGAAAATGGGGATTTTCTGTCATTTCTCTGAGCATTCGTTTCTTTTCTTGCTCCTTGAGGCAGAGTGCTTCTCCTGGAGAATTGCTCATTTCGTGTTTCGAGCCGCATTTAAGTTCAGGCTGGGGACATTCAAGGGAAAAGCTGTTTTAGACTCACTGCTGGTTCAGTGGTCCTTCGAATTCTGATGATCTTCCCTGATTTGCCTGCTATTTCCTTTTCAGAGCCTTCAAACAGCTGCTCCATGCATCCTTTCCAGATTTTATGGTTGCATTCAGTGGGAAATACAGGGTAGAGTGTGTTTGCTGCATTTTACTCAGGACAAGCCCATCCTAGGATGGATTATTTTTAAAGCTAAACTCTAACATTTCTTGCATCTTAGCACATCTGAATGGATTAAAGGATCTAAAATGACTTAAAATATTATTTATATGATCAGATTATTATTATTATTTTTTTTTTGAAGACAGAGTCTTGCTGTGTCGCCCAGGCTGGAGCACAGTGACATGATCTCGGTTCACTGCAACCTCTGCCTCCCGGGTTCAATCGATTCATGTACCTCAGCCTCCCGAGTAGCTGGAATTGCAGGTGTGCACCACCATGCCTGGCTAATTTTTTTTATTTTTGATAGAGATGGGGATTTCGCCATGATGGCCAGACTGGTTTCAAACTCCTGGCCTCAAGTGGTCTGCCTGCCTCTCTCTCCCAAAGTGCTGGGACTACAGGCGTTAGCCACCGTGCCTAGCTTATACAATCAGATTCTTAACCAGTTGATTCTCAACTGTAGTGGGAGAAAGGGAGGAATTCACATATCATAATCTTGGAAATGGCATAGAGAAAGGGTTTCACAATACATGTACTTGTGGCTGAAAATCATGACTTTAAATAAAAGATATTGCCCATGTAAGTGATGCAGAGGCAGAAAAATACATTGAATCACTGGTTTTGACCATCAAACAATAAATCTTCTTTGAGAGGGTGTAGAGGTCAGAGATCTGTTTGGAGTAATTGATGGACGTTTCGGTGACTTTTTTCTAGAAATAGATACAGTCATATATATAAAATCAGAGTGGGGGATTAATGGATCCCAGGCTTTGTAGCCCTTCCATAGATAGTATTAGGTCTCATACAGTGTTTTGTTTATACTTGTGTTTAAGTTCTTGTGTTAAACCTTTCTCACAAGTGACAGAAACCTAAAATCTCAGATGGCTGGCTTAGGCAAGAAGAGAGAATTGGTTTACATTACCAAACAATGGAAAGGGTAAGGGTGCACCTAGCTAGTCTCAGGGACCTGAGCTAGAAAGCCACCAGGCTGTTTTTCTAATTTGTCTCTGTCTCGGAATGACAGCTAGTATTTCAGATTGTTTTTTCCCATGTGGTAGAAACTGTAACTGATATAAATTTTTTCAGGTTTATATCTCCATAGCTTTATTACCAGGGAGGGACTGAAAGTTCCTTTCTCTGATACCAAGTTTAAAAATCCTGGAGAAATACTTGATTTGAGTCAGGTTAAACAGACTAAGGGTTTACAAAAAATACTCAATGTTTGTAGTTCTTCTTACACTGCTGTATCGTATGAATGTAGATCATAGGAACCTTGAGAGTGAGATGTAATAAAAGCTGGGACCTCCTAGTCAAAAATTTCAAACAGGAATATTTTGTGTAGTGTTATCTTCAGGGAACAAATAAAGTTTGTGTATATTTTATGGGTTAACCTTCTACCTTTTTTCCTAATGAATTCTGAGACTTTGTTTGCTAATGTTTGTTCACCCATTCAACAAATATTTGTATTTCTTTTCTAGCTTCAAAGGCTGCATTTCTACAGACTTGACTAGGGTGTATGCTCTTGGAACATCTGTTTCGAGGATTAGCAGTGTTCAAGCAAAGGCCAAATACTCTTTTCTCAGGGTTTGTGTAGGGCTTCATCTTAGTTTGGCTTCTCCTTGAGTAGAGTCTGAGACAAGGACTTAAGCCTAGATGGTTTATTTGAGAGTTTACCTGGAAAGTAGTAGTGAAAAGCCTGGGGAGTGAGACGGGGAACAAAAAAATACGATGTTGCGATTGTTGCTGTGAGCAGTAGAGAAACCTGAGTAGTGTGTAGAATACTACCCAGTGTTACCCATTTGAAAGGTGTAAGGCTTGACCATTTATCCATAAGTTCTCATTCCCCTTTGATTAAAGGTGTTAACTCTTCTGTGCTTTAAACTATACTTGTGCTTCTGAAGATGGTGAGGCATAATGGGTTCACTTGAGGTGGGATGCTAGGTGATAATGGGAGTATGAGCTTCTATAGCTGTGGGCCAAGGGAGTGTGACATGAGCATCAAAGATGTCTGTTATAGGAACCTCATAACTAAAGAGTCTCTATAACCTGCTTTTTTTTCTTTTTGGCCCTGGTAAGGAGTCTAATAGCTATTGTTTATTGAGCACTTAGGCATTGAGGTAATTACTTTAGGTATATTGTTTCATCTCACTATAGTAAACATCTCATTTTAGATAGTCTCTTGGTGATTATATTATAGTTTGATATTTTCCCAGGTTGTAGAAGAATTCACCCTTACTGGAATTTGTTTTACTCACCTGTTCTGAAGGATATGACAAAGGATTTGGAAATTGAGATCTTCCAACTCACTTAACTATAAATAATAATAGTTCTCATGGAAAGAGATAGCTTCTTCTATATAATGTTATGTTTAAAGAATTCATGATAGCAGAATATTCCTATGCCATGTGCCAGGGTAGTTGACCTGGGATTGTGTATAACATCCCAGCTAACAAAGATCAACCTACAGTTTTCTTTGAATTTGGTGGCCTAGATGATCTGATCCTCTGGATGAGCATATATTTTCTCTTCAATGATACTGTCTAAAAGACTTAGGGTAGTTAAGAGAATTTTCTTCAACAGCTGCCTTTTAGTCTTGCTCCTGTCCCACTTTCATCTCTGACTGATTATCATTGTGGCAGTCTTGTCTTCCATTTTATTAATGTTTCAGCATACCATTTTAGTGCATAGTTTATACTAGAATGGATGCAACATGCATCTGAGTTTATTTAACAATTTTTAGATTCTTCTTTCCTTAGCTGAGACTTTAAACATTGTTATTCTGTTGCTGATGAAGTCCATGGTTTATGTCCATCTTAGTTACTGCTTGTAAGTGGCCCCTTATTAAGGCTCAAGTTTTTAATTTTGGTTCCAGATTTAGTTTTTTGGCTTTAGGTTCAAATTATTGTCGTGGCCAACTCCCTTAATAGTCTCTTACCAGTGTCCTTGACCCTAGCTTTGGGAAAGACTACTTTCTAGAAATTTTCTGTTGGTTCATGATATTAGCCATGCTGTTAGGCTGTTTTCTTAGCCTTCTCATACTTGAGCTACTATATTGGACCCGTCATGTCAGTCTAGCAGACTAGTTAAGAACCCAGGTTTTAGAGTCAGCTCTACCTACATTTAAGTTCCTGGTCTGATAGTTCCTAACTCTGTGCTTTCCTTGTTTCTGTGTCCTGTTCCGTAAAATGGACATAATAATTCCTGTTTTGTAAAGTATATAAAATGCATAGTACAGTGCTTGGCATATGCTATAAGTGCCTGAAAAATCATAAAAAGAACATTGTCATCACTGTCCTGCTCCTCCGCAATAGCATCATCATTATTCTTTCTTTTGTAGGTTCTTTCTTTTCCTTTTTGCTTCTTTCTCCCTCCCTACTTTTTTTCTTTCTGTTTTCTTTCCTTTTTTTTTTTTTGGGAAATCTTACCTAGATTCCAATTTCTTGTTTTGGTTTATCAGAACATCCTTGATTTCGTCTTACTTATTTGCAGTATTTTATGCATAAATATATAATAGAATTTTGTGCACCTGGCTTTTTCCAAATTGTGACCTCCCATGCACTCCCCAACCCAAAACAGTCTATCTTTGGCATCTACCATTCCACTGAAATAGCTTTGATCAAGGTCAGCAGTAACCCTGTTGCTAATTGAATGTATTCTTCTCGGTTCTTATCTTCCGTGACCTTTACCATCCAAGGAGATGACTGTCTCATTCTTGAAAGATTCTTCCCTTGACTTCTGTTTTGGCTTTACTCCGTCTCAGTTTTCTTTGATTATACATTATCTTTGCCCATTCATTGAACTATCATTGTTTCTTAAGAGTTTGATTTATACCTTTTTACTCTTTCTAAAATGTTTCAAGTTATATAATATTTTATATACACATGAATATATGTATCATATATATGTTAGGAACCATAATAGCAGAATGAATTCTTGTGAACCCACCATCCAATTTACACACTAGACAATTACCAGTACCTTTATTTTTCTGTATTCTCTGTGGTTGGCTGAATAATGACACATCCACCACCAAATATTTTCATGTCCTCATCCCCAGAAAGGGGAAAAGGCAAAAGGGACTTTGCATGCCTGGGCAACATAGCAAGACCCTGTCTCCAAAAAAGTAAAATCAAATAAAAATTTAGCTTGGTGTTGTGTCATGTGCCTGTAGTCCCAGCTACTTGGAAGGCTGAGACGGGAGGATTGCTTGAGCCTAGAAGTTAGAGGCTTCAGTGAGCTGTGATTGCACCGCTGCACTCCAGCCTGGGTGACAGAGCGAGACCCCATCTCTTTAAAATAAAAAGGAAGGGAGGCTTTGCAGATGTGATTAAGTTGAGGATCTTGAGATGGGAAGATTACCCTGGTGGGCCTGATGTAATCACAGTGGTCCTTATAAGAAGGATGCAGGTGGAGTCAGAGAAATAGACAGTGTAGAGTTGGAAGCAGAGATTGGAGTGATGTGAGTACATGTCAAAGAATGCCAACGGTCTCTAAAAGCTAGAAGAAACAAGAAACAAATTCTCCCCTGGAGCCTCCAGAAGAGTCCATTCTTGCTGACACATTGATATTAGCCCTATGAGACTGATTTCCAACTTCTGACTTCTAGAACTGTAAGAGGATAAATGTAATAAATGTGTGTTGTTTCAATCCACCAATTTCGTAGTAATTTGTTACTGCAGCTATAGGAAACTAATATACTTTCCCTGTATCTCATTATCCACCATGACTTCATTTACCATCTGTATACATTAAGGCCTAAATGTATATGATTTATTTGTGTCATATGTACTTTTCACTTAAGAAATTCAAGACCCTACATGACAATTACAAATGGGTAGAGAATTTTTTAAAAACAGTTAAAAATGCAAGCTACTGTGCCCGGCTACACTTATTTTCCTTTTTAGTAATTGTCACCAACACCCAGCCACTTGTCTAAGCCAACTCTAAGCCATCTCTCCGTCCTCTCTTAGGCTTCATATCACCTAGTCATTAAATTCTAGTGTTCATTTTCCTAACTCTGAATCAATTTCCATCTTTGCTGCAGCTATTGCTGTCATCCTGCCTCCTAACTGATCTCCCTCTCATCAGTCTCAATTTGTTCTCCATGTTGGGTACATGTTGCAAAAGTCTGAACTTCCCAACATGCCACAGAGTTCTTCGTATTCCCTGCTCACTTCATTCTTTGGCATTCATACTTTCATCAGTCTCCTTCTGACCCAATCTCCAGCTGTACATAAACTCTATATTTTAGTATTTCTCAACTGCTTGCAACCCCTAAATGTTTTCTCTCTCTTCTGTAATTAAGGCTCTGTTTGCCTAGACTATGTCTTCTGCTTTCCTATCTGTTCCTTCTCTGCCCCTGCCTTACCCGCAACACCCTTTGCCTATTTAAGTCTTGTTTATCCTTCAGGTGGCAGTTTAACCATCATTTTCTTTGAGGAGCATTGTCTGAACTCACAAGTTTAGATTAAGTACTTATCTATGAAGTCTTAGAGCGCCCTCTCTTACCTCATCATTATGTTTTTGGAAACTGCTACTTTAAGGGAAACAATGTATAAACAAAACCAGTTTAACCATAGGCTAATTGATATAAAACAAGAGTTAAAAAAACATCATCACATTTCTAAATAAAGGCCCAAGCGTTTCTAATATTAATCATTAAAATAAATGTGAGCTAGGGCTGGGTGCAGTGACTCACGCCTGTAATCCCAGCACTTTGGGAAGCTGAAGCAGGCGATCACGAGGTCAGGAGATTGAAACCATCCTGGCTAACATGGTGAAACCCCGTCTCTACTGAAAATACAAAAAATTAGCTGGGTGTGGTATTGGGCACCTGTAGTCTCAGCTACTTGGGAGGCTGAGGCAGGAAGATGGCGTGAACCCAGGAGGCAGGGGTTGCAGTGAGCCGAGATCGTGCCACTGCACTCCAGCCTGGGCAACAGAGTGAGACTCTATCTCAAAATAAAATAAAATAAAAATAAAATAAAATAAAAGTGAGCTATATACATGTTTAAGAAAGATGAATAAAAACAAGTAAGATACTTATCCATTTATTTCAGTTCAGGGTCAAGAGTGGCCAGAGGCTGCCCCTATAGCTCAGAGCACAGGACAGGAAACAGCATTGGACAGGATGCCGTCACATTGCAGGGCACATTCATGCATACCCACACTCACTCAGACTGGGGCCATGTATACATGCCAATTCAGCTCACATGCACATCCTTGGGATGTGGGAGGAAACTGGAGTACCCAGAGAAAACCCATGTGAACATGAGGAGGATGTGCAAACTTCACACACCCTGGCCGGGAATTAATTTCGTTTTTTCTTTTTCATCAACATATAACAAAATGAACTTGAACAAGCTGATATTATTCAAAGACGTGCTGTACTTATATGCTTCATCGTGATGGCCTGTTTACTTGTCTGTGTTTCTCCTTAGACTTAAGTTCTTCAAGATCAGGAACTTGTTTCTTCATCTGTGTGTTTTTATAGGATAACACAGTACTTAGCATGTAATAGATACTTCATATAATAGATACTTGGTAAACATCTATGGACTAATTTGATTATGGAATCATATAGAAATTTAAAACTAATGCATAGCAGCATCTCCATAAGCAGTATAGCATTATATGTATGTAATATATATAATGCAATTGTTTGCATTTGTTATAAAAATGTATTTTTTATATTTGCATTTATATTTTATATTTGCATTTATAATGCAATTGTTTGCATTTGTATATATAAAAATATATATATATATATTTTTTGAGACGAAGTCTCACTCTGTTGCCCAGGCTGAAGTGCAGTGGCGTGATCTTGGCTCACTGCAAGCTCTGCCTCCTGGGTTCACACTATTCTTCTGCCTCAGCCTCCTGAGTAGCTGGGACTACAGGCGCCTGCAACCATGCCTGGCTAACTTTTTGTATTTTTAGTTGAGGCAGGGTTTCACTGTGTTAGCCAGGATTGTCTTGATCTCCTGACCTTGTGATTGGCCCGTCTTAGCCTCCCAAAGTGCTGAGATTATAGGTGTGAGCCAACGCACCCGACCTTATATATTTTTTTTCTTATGAAATAACTATTTGGGTTTTAAATGTAGCCATCATGGACAATGTCAGAGATTACCAAAAAATGATGACTTTTATAACTTTATTATGCTTCTTATTTCATACTATTGAATAATACTATTGCAGACTTTATCTTATGGCAATATTTACTAAAATGTATATGTGGAATTCTGTCAGAAAGGCAGCTTTCCATGTGATTTGGGTTATTAGAACTCCAAAGTTGTTCATGAAGGAATGGACATGTATTGCAAATCTAAGTAATTGCCAATTGTATTTTTTTCTGTAATAAATAGCTGTATAGCTATTATGTTATAGATTTTAGAATAATGGAGTGCTTGATATGAAGTATAAACCCAGACTTTTGAAATAGAAAATTATACATTCTGTTTATAGTCTACATTAAATATACCACATGATTTTATTTGGCTAAATTTGTTCAATTCTATGTATCTTGGAAATAAAAGCAGCTCAAAAATAGGAATTAACTAGAGTTTAAGGGATTTTTAAATATTGTAGATATTGTTACATTTTATTATTTCATTTCAATTACTGGGAGTTGATGGGTGGCAAAATAAGAAGCATTGGTGGGAATAAATTTGGGAAGATGAAGAATTCATGGCCTTTCAACCAAAATATAAGCTACTGGTTAGGTGGTACTGTACCTATATTTAAAAGTTATGACCGTGGTTGTAAGTACAAAATGTGTGAAAGAATTCAAGTCATATGCAAGAAAATTCCCTTTTCAGTCTTGGAGCCTTGGATGATCAATGAAAACAAAAGTATCTGACAGGTACAGGCAACATTGTTAAGAAAGCTTTTCCTTACAGTCCTGCTACATCTCACTATACCTCCCACTCCCCAATGCACAGTTATTTCTCCATGCATAGAAAAGTACCTCATATGTACCTTTTTCATAGAAATTACCATTTGCATTCAAACTATTGGCATTGAAATTATTGTTTATATGTCTGCCTTCTCGCAATAAACTATAAAATCTTGAAAGCAAGTTATTATTGAGTTTAGCATTGTGTATAAGACATAATAGATATTTCATAGTAGATGTTTGGTGAACTGAGAATAGGAATCAGAATCTTGGTATACATTCTTAAATATGTATGGTTGACAGAGTTCAACTGAGCTTCTTTTCTTTTTTTCTTTTTTTTGTTTTTTGACACGGATTTTTGCCCTTATCGCCCAGGCTGGAGTGCAATGGTGCGATCTCGGCTCACTGAAACCTCTGCGTCCTGGGTTCAAGTGATTCTTCTGCCTCAGCCTCCCGAGTAACTGCCACCATGCCTGGCTAATTTTTGTATTTTTAGTAGAGATGGGGTTACACCATGTTGGCCAGGCTGGTCTCGAACTCCCAACCTCAGGTGATCCACCTGCCTCTGCCTCCCAAAGTGCTGGGATTACAGGCATGAGCCACTATGCCTGGCCTCAAATGAGTTTTTAAACATAGGTATGCCAATTTGTAATAAGTATTAACTCTTGTTAGATCTTTTAAACTTCTCTTCAGAGTATTTTATTGCCTGGATATTTACCAGCATAACTAAAAATGTTTTTTGTTTTTGTTTTTGTTTTGAGACAGTCTCACTCTGTCGCCCAAGCTCGAGTGCCGTGGCGGGATCTCAGCTCACTGCATCCTCTGCCTGCTGGGTGTAAGTGATTCTTGTGCCTCAGCCTCCCAAGTAGCTGGGGTTACAGGTGTATGCCACCACACCCGGCTAATTTTTCTATTTTTAGTAGAGACGGGGTTTTACAATGTTGGCCAGGCTGGTCTCAAACTCCTGACCTCAAGTGATATACCCACCTCAGACTCCCAAAGTGTTGAGATTTCAGACGTGAACCATAGTGCCTGGCCACAAATGTTTTAAAGTTAAAAAATCTTAGGTGGGCCGGGCGCGGTGGCTCAAGCCTGTAATCCCAGCACTTTGGGAGGCCGAGACGGGCGGATCACGAGGTCAGGAGTTCGAGACCATCCTGGCTAACACGGTGAAACCTCGTCTCTACTAAAAAATACAAAAAACCAGCCGGGCGAGGTGGTGGGCGCCTGTAGTCCCAGCTACTCGGGAGGCTGAGGCAGGAGGATGGCGTAAAAACCCGGGAGGCGGAGCTTGCAATGAGCTGAGATCCGGCCACTGCACTCCAGCCTGGGCGACACAGCGAGATCTCAAAAAAAAAAAAAAAAAAAAATCTTAGGTGAATATTTTAAAATTATGGGATATTATGAAAAGTCAGTTGAAGAAGTACTGGTTTTATGTCTCATTTTCTTGTTGATTAGATTGGTTTTGTGATTAAAAGCAAATTGCCTGTATAATTCTGGTAGTATTTACTAAAAAGTCATTGACTTAGGCTTTTAGGTAACTATTAATAATTTATAAGGGAAGCTAGTGGGAGTTTTGATTACTCATTCTGTTCTAGTGGTCTACAGTTTTATCAACTTGATTTGAATCAATCTTATAATAAATAATTGTTGAGTTTTTCCTAAGCAGTATGAAGGCCTGTAAAAGCATAAGTTGAATAACAAGCAGACTATTTTCCTCATTAAGCTAACCACTATAAAAATGTTTGTGCTGGGCGTGGTGGCTCACACCTGTAATCTCAGCACTTTGTTTGTTTGCTTGTTTGTTTGTCTATTTATTTATTTAAGACAGAGTCTCACTCTGTCACCCAGGCTGGAGTGCAGTGGCGTGATCTCGGGTCACTGCAACCTCCGCCTCCCAGGTTCAAGCAATTCTCCTGCCTCAGCCTCCTGAGTAGCTGGGATTACAGGCATGTGCCACCAACGCCCGGCTAATTTTTGTATTTTTAGTGGAGACGGGGTTTCACCTTGTTGGTCAGGCTGGCCTTGAACTCCTGACCTTGTGATTGGCCCTCCTCGGTCTCCCAAAGTGCTGGGATTACAGGCGTGAGCCACCACGCCCGGCCTGTTTAGTTATTTTTAATCTGAACCCTTTTTTTAGTTGAATGTAATCTAGCAACTTTAGTTTCTCAGAAGTAATAATAATGATCATTGCTAATAATTTTTCTTGGAATAGGTAAGGAACTATACTTAAATGCTTAACATTTACATCTCATTTAAGTTTCTTAGCAGCTCTACGAGATGATACCTTGGCTCACTAAAGATGAGGTAGAGAACATATTCTGATTATAGGAATGGTCACCTGTCTAGTCAAGCCATGCTTTGGTGTCCTCTATGAAGAGGTGGTTCATAGGTCCCATGATGAGAATCTTAGTTCACTAAAGCTAAGTAACAGTAGTAGTCTGACGGCAGGACTAGTCAGGTCAGGCAACAGTATCTTTCACCAAGTAGTAAATCCTAGGTCCAAATGGAGCTCTAACAGTGTGTGTTACTCTAAAAGTCTGGGCTGCTGAGCCTGCTAAATCGTACAGGCTTGTCTAGTGGTGCCCAAGCAGGTTTTCTAGCCAACCATATGTTTCAAATACTACTCATTTCATTAAAGGAAAATAATTTCAGTGTTGATTTATGCCAGTCAGAAAAGCCCTTTGATCTACATTTTGATAATGCTGTTTGAAGTTCATGTTCACAAATAGCCACTTCTAGAGAGTATGACTGGCCATCTCTATGGTTTGATTAAAATTAACTTGTACTGTTAGTACTGAAGATTATTTTTCTTACTTCAACAGCTGGACTATATTCATTGAACCTTGACCAAGTGCCAAGCACTTACTAAGGTTTTAATGTACATTATCTGATTTAATCCTCACCATAATCATGTCATAAGCAAAAATATAGTCAACATTACTCTTCAGTGTAATATCTTGAATAATACAGTCACAGAGTTTTTTGTGTGTGTGTTTGTTTCTTCTGTTTTTTTGAGACAGAGTTGTACTCCATCACCGAGGCAGGAGTGCAGTGGCACAGTATCGGCTCACTGCAACTTCCACTTCCCGGGTTCAGGTGATTCTTCTGCTTCAGCCTCCCGAGTAACTGGGATTACAGGCATGTGTCGCCATGCCCGGCTAATTTTTATATTTTTAGTAGAGATGGGGTTTCACCATGTTGGCCAGTCTGGTTTCGAACTTCTTACCTCAAGTGATCTGCCTGCCTGGGCCTCCCAAAGTGCTGGGATTACAGGCGTGAGCGATCGCGCCCGGCCGAGTTTTATATATATATAAAATAAATTCTGAGGGTCTCCTTCTCTATCCCATCTGCTCGTTTACCACTGCTTACCCCACTCCCAAAAAATCATTATTAGTTTCTTATGCTTAGAGTCCATTTATGCATATTTAAGAAAATATATTTTTCCACAGAGGAGGCATACTAATCATAATTTTCATTTTGCTTTCAATTTTTTAACTTTCTATTAAAATTTTCACACATGCAGAAGAGTGGAGTACAGTGAATGTATAAACCTACCACCTAGATTTAACATGGTTAGTAGGTTAGTATTTTGCTGATTTTGCATATATATGTATATTAATGAGCAAAATGCATATATGTGAGTATCTGTGTATAGATGAGCAACAGACAAACACATATATTGATCTAAGCCATCTGAAAGTCAATTGTAAATACCATGGTATTCCATCCCTAAATACTTTTTTTTTTTTTGAGACGGTGTCTCGCTGTGTCTCACAGGCTGGAGCATGTGGTGCGATCATGGCTCACTGCAACTTCTGCCTTCCAGGCTCATGTGATACTCCCAGGTAGCTGGGACCACAGTCATGTGCCACCACGCCCAGCTAATTTTTGTGTTTTTTTGGTAGAGATGGGATTTTGCCATGTTCCCCAGGCTGGTCTTGAACTCTTGGGCTCAGGGGATCCACCGGCCTTGGTCTCCCAAAGAACTGGGATTACAGGCGTGACAACATGCCTGGCAATACTTCAATTTTTTAAGGTAAATTACCACTCAGTCAATGAAGGATTTCAACCAAAAGAGTCACATGATTGAGTATAATTACTTGTTTAGGTTGAAGGTGCCTTTGAGGAAGAGAAGACTAGAGGCAGAGAGGCCAATTATTAATAAGTGATTGTTGTACAGGCATACTTTGGAGATACTGCAGGTTTGGTTCCAGACCACCACTATATTGTACAAATACCATGGTAAAGTGAGTCACACAAATTTTTTGTTTTCCCAGTGATAAAAGTTATTTTTCCACCACACTCTAAGACTGTTAAGTGTGCAGTAGCATTATGTCTAAAAAATATTATACATATCCTTATTTAAAAATCCTTTACCGCTCAAGAATGTTAACAATCATCTGAGCCTTCAGTGGGGTTCTCTTTCCTCTCTTGCCTTCCTATTAATTGGTCCTGCTTGTGACTAGAGGGAAAGAAGTGAGCATTTGTTTCTCCGCACACCAGCTACTTCATGCCAATTACTTAACTAGTTATTTAATTCTACCAGTATTTCTTTGCGGTATTATTATCCTTATTTCTGCAGATGAGGAAATTGAAGTGCAGAGTTGTGAAATAATTTGTTTAAGATCATATTGCTCTTAAGTGGCAGATCTAGAATTTTCTCATGAGTCTAACTCTGAAGTTAGTACATGACTGTTTTCCAGTTTGTTTCGTGAAGTGAAAAATATATGAATGCTGATGATTTTTGTTTTCTTCTGCATGTATTCATTATTCTTAATGATGTGAACAGTCTTTTAAAAAACTGTATGTCAATCTTGTTCGCAAGTATACCACTCTTAGGCACTTTATTTTTGAATTGAAGTATTCAACTTATACCAGCTAGCTTTCCCTTTGATGTAATATTGCCAAACAATGAAATGTCATGCCTTATATTTTCACCATATTTTCTTTTCCAATTCACTTTTTATTTTATTTTTAATATATTTTTTACACAAACGTAATCTCAGTGGTCTTAGGGCTGACACAGAGAAGTTTTAGACCAAAAGAATCCTAAACTGAAGCAAAAAGTGACAAGTTGGAATACATCAAAGTGAAGAGAAAACGCATAGCCATCTTTAAAAAAAAAAAAAAAATTAGGAGGTGATCTGTCCAAGATGACACAGTAGCATTAGAGCAGTTGTGAAGCAGATCATCTAATGGCTTTTTGACACCTTCTGACCTTCAAAAGCGTAAGGAAATAAATTATTCTGCCCTTAAAGACCAAAATGTAGGTTTTTAAAAGCAACATCTTGATTCATTTGAAAATAGTAAACTCTCAAGCTGTAACACTCCCAACCTCAGTGTAAAACAGACATCGTACAACTTAAATTCTCATGTGGTAGTCCCTAGAGAAGTACTTGAATAGAGAATTGCTTATCAAGCTGTATCAGTCAGGATACTAAACCCCAAAATACCTGTAGCTTAAAATAACAGATATCTATTTCTTGTTCATGCTGCATTTCCCTTGTGAGATAGTCAGGAATGCTACTCCGTGTATCCTCACTTGGGAACTCAGACTAACCACTGTTGGTTACTGGGATGTAGGCAAAGAGGCAGTTACACATTGACTTCTAAAGCTACTGCTGGATAATGTCATTTCCCCTCGTATTTCACTAATTTAAGTAAGTTACTTTCCTATACCTAACCAAGAAGTGTCTATGGGAGTGTAGTCTCAAAATATGATTAGAAGGAGAATGTGATTGTTAATACTGAGTGTCAACTTGATTGTATTGAAGGATGCAGCGTATCCTGGGTGTGTCTGTGAGGGTGTTGCCAAAGGAGATTAACATTTGAGTCAGTGGGCTGGGAAAGGCAGACCCATAATCTGGGTATGATCAGCTGCCAGTGTGGCTAGACTATAAAGCAGGCTGAAAAACATGGAAAGACTAGACTGGCCTAGCCTCCCAGCCATACATCTTTCTCCAGTGCTGGATGCTTCCTGCCCTTAAACATCGGACTCCAAGTTCTTCAGTTTTGGGACTTGGGCTGGCTTTCCTTGCTCTCAGCTTGCAGATGGCTTATTGTGGGACCTTGTGATAATGTGAGTTAATAATAAACTTCCCTTTACACATATATATGTATATATGTAAAATAAACTCCCCTTTACATATATATATGTGTGTATATATATCCTGTTCTGTCCCTCTAGAGAACCCTGACTAATACAGAGAACAACTGGAATATGGGTGCCCAGCTGGAATGACTAACAAGCCTTTTGAGGAATATACAGAATTACGCATGATTGATTGGTGGAATGATTTTTTAAAAAAAATATGCCAAGTAGCTTTGAAGTAATCCTGTTTTGATTGAATTAAGGATCTTGTTGCTGAAAGGTGAACTAGACAGTTTAGCCAAAAATGTCCAATAGAGGAGTAAACTGGTTAATTGGAAATCCTTTTCCTTGTGTTTTGTCTGTTACATTTTCATAAGTATATTTAAGATTTGCTCTTATGTGCTTGCTTATAACATAAATCTATTAATAAAGATTCATAATTATCAACTATTTTTATGTAAAACGTGTTGAATAATGATACTATGCAAAGTCTAAAAAATCAAGAGGTTAGTAATTGGTAGGACATGTAACAAAAACTCACATATTTTGTATTACATAGACAAGCACTAGTAGTTTTTAAAAAGTATATAATTTGGGAAAATTTGTTCCATGAGGCAGTACAAATGAATAATCATATTGAAGTTCAACAGCTTTATTCTGGACTTCTGTAATTTTCCAAGGAGATGAGTGATTAATAGATTCAAACGTGGTATTTTTATGTACATATGTGAAGAGGCTGTCTCTAGGCAGTTGTGAATCTTCATCTTTGACAAACTTTTGCGTATGTGTCTTTATTGGTGTTGTAAACCAGGGTTTGTCTGTTTCTTCACAAGGCATGCTCTTTTTAAAATAGTGTGATGGTTTATACATACTATGAAATTTACTATTTTAAATATTTTTGAGTATAATTAATTGGCATTAAGTACATTCACATTGTTGTGCAACCATTACTATCAGATATCTCCAGAACTTTTTCATCTTCTAAAACTAAAGTCCGTACCCAGTAAACAGTAATTCTCTATTCTTCTCTCCCATAAGCCCTTGGTGACCACCATTTTACCTTCTATTTCTATGAGTTTGACTACTTCACATACCCCATATAAATAGAATCTTATACTATTCTTTTGTGATTGGCTTATTTCACCTATCACAATGTCTTCATGGTTCATCCATGGTGTAGCATATATCATAATCTGCTTCCATTTAAGGCAAAATAATATTCAATCGTATGTATATACCACAGTTTGTTTACACATTCATCTGCCAGTGGACAGTAGGGTTGCTTCTGTCTTCTGGCTGCCGTGAATAATGCTGCTGTAATCATGAGTGTACAGATATCTGTTCTAGTCCCTGCTTTAGTTTGTCTGAATATAACTCCCAAAGTGAAGCTGCTGGTTTATATGATGATTTTATTTTAAATATTTTGAGGAATCACCCTACCATTTTCTATAATGGCATTCCCACCAGCAGTGAGCAAGTGTTCCATTTTCTTCACATCCTTGCCAGTACTTGCTACTTTTTATTTGCTTGGTTTTTTGTTTTTTGGGGAGTGATAATAGCTATCTTAATGAACATGAAGTGGTATCTTATGATTTTCTTTTTCATTTCCCTTGCATTCTTTTGCATGTTTTCATTTGGACTTGTGATTTCAGCTCTTTTGGGTAAATACCTAGGAGCACAGTTGCTGATCATATGTTAAAACTATGTTTTAGTTTTGTAGAAAACTGCCAGACTGTCTTCCAAATTGGCCGTACCATTTCACATTCTCACCAGCAGTGAATGAGACTTCTGTTCTCTTCATCCTTTCTAGCATTTGGTGTGGTATTTTGGATTTTAGCCGTTCTAATAGGTGTGTAGTGCTGTCTTATTATTTATAATTTCCTAATGATATATGATATTGAGCACCTTTTCATGTGCTTATTTATCATCTGTATATCTTCTTTGGTGAGGTGTGTGTTTAGATCTTTTACCCACTTTTCAGTTGGCAAGGTTGTTTGTTTTCTTATTGATGAGTTTTGTTGTTGTTTTTGTTGTTTTGAGATGGGATCTCGCTCTGTTGCCCAGTGGAGTGCATTGTGGCGCAGTCTTGGCTCACTGCAACCTCTGCCTCCCAGGTTCAGGTGATTCTCCTGCCACAGCCTCTCTAGTAGCTGGAATTACAGGCATGTGCCACCATGTCCAGCTAATTTTTTGTATTTTTAGTAGAGAGGAGCGGGGCGGGGGGGTGGTTTCATCATGTTGGCCAGGCTGGTCTTGAACTCCTGACCTCAAGTGGTCCGTCCGTCTCAGCCTCCCAAAATGCTGGGATTACAGGCGTGAGCCACTGCACCAGGCATTGTTGAGTTTTAAGAGTTCTTTGTTTATTGTAGATACAAGTTCTTTATCAGATATATGTTTTGCGGATATTTTCTCCTAGCATGTGACTTGTCTTTTCATTCTTTTAGTATTAATAGTATCTTTCACAGAGCCAAAGCTGTTAATTTTAATGAAGTCCAACTTACTCATTTATTTTTCATGGATCATGTTTTTGCCTTTGTAATCTAGGTGACCCAAGGTCACCTAGATTTTCTCTTATGTTATCTTTGAGAAGTTGATCGTTTTGCTTCCTACATTTAGGTGCATGAGCCATTTTCAGTTAATTTCTGTGAAAGGTATAATGTCACTGTGTAGATTAAGTTTTTGCATGTGGATGTCTGGTTGTTCCAGCATCATTTATTGAAGAGACTGCCATTATCGGATTGCCCTTGTTTCTTTCTCAGAGATCAGTTGACTATATTCGAATAGTCTGTTTCTGTTCCATTCATCTATTTATTCTATAGCTAATACCACAGTCTTGATTACTATAACTGTGCAGTGTGTAGTAAGCCTTAAAGTCAGGTAATAACAGTTTTCTGACTTCATTCTTCAGTATTGTGTTGGCTATTTTGAGTCTTTTGTCTTTCCGTATGAATTTTAGAATCATACCTGGAATAAATCCTGCGTGGTCATAGTATATAAATCTTTTTATGCATTGTTGAATTCCGTGCTAATATCTGTTAAGGATTTTCGCATGTATATTTATAAGAGAATTAGTCTATAGTTTTCCTTTCCTGTAATGCCTTTATCTAGTTTTGATGTTTGGGTAATGCTTGTCCCATAGAATGAGTTACTACATTCTTCTATTTCCTAGAAGAGATTGTAGAGATTTAGTGTCATTTCTTCCTTAAATGTTTGGTAGAATTCACCAGGAAACCGTCTGGATGTTATGCTTTCTTTTTTTGGAAGGTTATTGATTCAATATCTTTAATAGATATAGGCCTGTCCAGATTATTGCTCCTTGTAAGATTTTTAGTAATTCCTGTTTGTCAAATAATTAGTCCATTTCATTTAAGTTATCAAATTTGTGGGTATAGAGTTGTTCATAATATTTCCCTATTTTTTTAATGTCCATGGTCTCAGTAGCGATGACACCTGTTTCATTTTATATATTAGGGCTTTGTCTCTCTCTCTCTCTCTCTCATCTGTCTCTCTCTTTCTCTTTTTTGTTAGCCTGACTAAAGATTTATCAGTTTTAATGCTCTTTTCAAAGAACAGCTTTTGGTTTTGTTTATTTTTCTTTACCAATTTCCTATTTACAATTTCATTGATGTTTACTGTAATTTTTTTGTCTTCTTCTTGCCTTAGGTTTATATTGCCTTTTTTTTTTTTTCTAGTTTCCTATGGTGGAAGCTTAGATTATTTTATTTAGTTAGACCTTTCTTCTTTTCTAATATATGCATTCAGAGCTATAAGTTTTTCTCTAAGCACTGTTTTTGGTGCATCCCACAAATTTTGAACATTGTATTTTCATTTTCATTTAGTTCAAAATATTTTAAAATTTTTCTTGAGACTTTTTTGACCCATGAATTATTTAGAAGTGTATTGTTTGATCTCCAAGTAATTGGAGATTTTCTAGTTTTCTGTTACTGATTTCTAGTTTAATTCCATTGCTGACTGAGAGCTTGCATTGTGTGGTTTCTATTCTTTTAAATTAGTTAAGGTATGTTTTATGTCCCAGAATGTGGCCCATCTTGGCGAATGTTTCACTTGAGTTTGAGAAGAATGAGTCTTTTGCCATTGTTAGATGAAGCAGTTGACAGATGCCAATTATATCTAGTTAATTGATTGTGCTGTTTAGTTCAACCATATTCTTACTGATACTCTGCCTACTGGCTCTGTCAATTATTATTCGAAGAATGTTGAAGTGTCCAACAGTAATAATGCATTTCTCCTTGTAGTTTCATCAGTGTTTGCATAGCATATTTTGACATTTTCTTGTTAGGTACATACACACTAACTATTGTTATGTCTTGTTGGAGAACTGATCCCTTTATCACTATGTATGCCTTCTTCATCCCTGTTAATTTTTCTTGTTCTGGAGTCCCCTTTGTCTGAGATTAATATAGCTATTGAAGCAAGATTTGACTAGTGTTAAAACATGCTATGTCTTTTTCCATCCCTTTACTTTTAATCTGTGTCTTTATAATTAAAAATGAATTTCTTTTCAGTAACATGTAGTTGTGTCTTATTTTTTTAAATCTACTCTGATAACTCTCTTTCAATTGGTGTATTTTGACTATTTGCATTTAAAGTGATTATTGATATTAATATTAATATCTATTGTGCTCATATCATCTGCATTCCTTCTCCCTTTTTGGAATGATTTTGCTTTTGCTTTGTAAGCATTTTTTATGTATCCTATAGCTTGGTCCTTTACTATATGTTTTACTTATTAACTCTGATTTTTCCTTTATATGAATTTGTTGCTCAGAAATTATTTTTCATTCCTAGTTTGTGGATATTATGCCTTAATTTGGAAGACTTTAACCACTCAAAAGTTATTAAAACAAACCTCTTTTATATATTATCCCAGTATTTTTTACACACAGCTACACACACATTGCATTTTATATGTGTGTGTGTGTGTGTGTGTGTGTTTGTATGTGCGTAGATTTTTAAATCCATCTGGAATTCTTCAGTATATGATGTTATTCTTTTAGAAAGGGATTCAGACATTATGCTTCCATGAAAGGATGGCCAGTTGTCTCAATGTTATTTATTGAATAGTCCACCCTTTCACCACTGATTTAAAATTGTATTTTTATTATGTAATAAATCTATAGATCTACATAGTCTGTTTTTGTACTCTGATCTGTACTATTTGTTTGATGTATATGTCTGTGTCTGGGCATATACAATGATATTTTAATTACAGTAGTCTGTTATCTGGCGAGGAAATCTTTATTATTTTTCAAATTTCCTTAGTTATTTTTTATGAATTTTTTCTTCCCCATGAGAATCACCTAATTTTATACAGATTCTATTAGGATTTGTGTTACTCTTGTATTTAATTTATAAGTTAATAATTGACATATTTGTGGTGAATTGCTTCCAGTTATTAATAAGACATGTCAAAGGACAGCAACACAGTTTCTTCCATTAAGGCATTCCAAGCCAGTAGACATATTCTTTTGTGGCCAAGGTAGCTCAATGATTTGACCTGCTTACATGTGAACATTTCATATGTTCATTGTGTTTTGTAATATAATTACTATCATCACCATGACATGTTTATTTCTTATTCTTCTTATTTTTACCTCATGTATGTTTATTTTGATAACCCGTTGCTGTAAATGTAGATACATTTCTTTCTCCTTTACGTTACATTTTCTGTCACACCCTCCAGTTTCTTTGTTATGATCTTCCAGTATCTTGCCCACATTCTCCTACTTATTACTCCTCAATTCCATTTCAGAGTCTGTTATGTGAACATAATTACCCTTATCCCTCTTGCACAAATCTTTCTTTAATCTGTTGGATGACTCTCAAAGGATTAGTTTCAGTTTTGGGCTTGACTGTGTCCAGACACACAACTGCTGTTAGTTCCTACCATAGTTCTACCTGGCGGTTCCGAAGAATAAGAAAAAGGATTCTTACTTTTTCCTCCTCTATGAGCAGGAGATGCTTACTTTTTACTGATTTGATCAGCTGAACATTTTAAGATAATATTCAGTACTGTAGATGAAGATTAGAAATTATTGCAAAAAATGTAAGTGAGAATAAAAATTTGTGGTGTTCTAAAGAGATTTTAAATACATTTTCTTCAGTATTGTTTTCTCTAATTTAAACAAAGCATTTGTGGGTTCTTTTCTTTTACTTTTTTTCTTTTCTTTTACTCAGTCTTTCCAGAATGTTAAAAAGGTCCCTTAGGCTGGGCTCAGTGTCTCACATCTGTAATCCTAGCGCTTTGGGAGGCCAAGGCAGGAGGATTGCTTGAGTCCAAGAGTTCAAGACCAGCCTAGGCAACATGGTGAAACCATATCCCTACAAAAAAATCCAAAAAATTAGCCAAGTGGGATGGTGTGTGCCTCTAGTTCCAGCTCCTCAGGAGACTGAGGTGGGAGGATCACTTGAGCCAAGGATGTGGTGGTTGCAGTGAGCCATGGTTTTGCCACTGTACTCCAGTCTAGGTGATAAAGCCGTATCCTGTGTCAGAAAGTAAATAATAAAATAAAGTGGTCCCTTGACCTTTCATCTTTAATTTTCCCATTAACAATTGGTTCTCTCTTTTTTCTATCTAATGAATACAGTATGCTGAAGACAGTTTAAATTTTCTTTATTGATTCAAGGTAATTGAAAAGCTTCAAGATTATTGGCTTGAAAGTTTTCAAAGGTTTAATATCCACACATTTAATTATTGTGCCATGGAGAATATGTATATATTTTATTTCAATTAGAACTCTCAGTAATATTTCCTTATGACTTAGCATGGAAATACTTTATGATATAATGTGAATCAGAGTTAATTTAATTTGTAATAAATTGACAACCAACATAATTAGTTCTAATCAAAAGGCTAAAGATTGACTCCATAATGGTTTTTATAGGATTAGGACTTTTATCTAAAAGTTCAACACATTTCTGGTCTTTTGAAATTACTGGTTCAATTTTAATGTTTATAAAATCATATTCAGTTATTTATAGGGATGTTTTTAAATCTATAGCTGGACACAAACTGTCCCAATCATCAGTTGCTTAAAACAACAATAGTCTTCTGTTTTGCTCGCAAATGTACAATTTGGACAGGTTTTGGCAGGGAAGTTGGTCTGCTCCATGTGGTGTGTGCTGGGATAGCTCAACTTCCACTAGAGGTTTCATGTCCAACATACCTCACCCACATGGTCGGCAAATTGCTATTCCTCTTCACATATACCTCTCTGTGGGACAACTTGGTCTTCTTTACAACTTGGTGGCTGGGTTCCAAAAGCGAAACATCCTAAGACGATATTCTAAGAGACAGGGAGTGAAAACTGCTAGTTTCTTAAGGTCTGATGCTGGAAACACACATAACCTCCGTTTAACTTTCTTATATTGATCAAGGAATCACAGAGCTCAGATTCTAGGAGAAGGGGATGTAGACTTCAGCTCTTAATGGGAGGGAGGAGTGTCAAAGAAATTTGTAGTCACAGTTTTAAACTGCTACAAGGAATATGGGAATTTTACTGAATTATTCTTAGTTGATAGGTTGTTTCAAAAGGGACATAGTGTTAGTACGTTGGGTCAGTAGTGTTGTTCAGATACTGTTTTTCAGTGTAATTTTAAAAAAATCTTTTCACTGTTTAAGACTTTTTGAAAAGTGTATTTTGAAGTGTTAAAAACAACATTTACAAGATCTATATGAAGAAAATTAGAAAACTCTGACAAAGGATTATCAAAGAAGATCCTAAAAGATACATGGATAGGAAAACACTAAGCATCATCCATGAATGAAAAATGCGTCAGTTAGACTTCATTAAGATTAAAGGCTTCTGCTCTGTGAAAGATACTCCTCTAAGAGAATGAAAGGACAAGCCACAGACTAGGAGGATATATTTGCAAAACACCTATCTCATGAAGAGCTATGTCTACAGTAACAAATAATTCTTAAAATTCAATAAGAAAACAAACAACCCAATTAAAAAGTGGGCAAAAGATCTAAGCAGACACCTCACCAAAGAAGATATACAGATGACACATAAGCATATGAAAATGTGTTCAACATCATATGTCATTTGGGAATTACAAATTAAAACAACAATGAAATAGTACTACACACCTGTTAGAATGCCTGCAATCCAAAATACCACACGAAATGCTGGCAAGGATGAAGAGAACAAGTCTCATTTATTGTTGGTGACAGTGCAAAATGGTACAGCACTTTGGAAGACAGTCTGGCAGTTTCCTATAAAGCTAAAACATAGTCTTAACATATGATCAGCAGTTGCGCTCCTGCATATTTACCCAAACGAGTGGCAAAGTTAATGTCCACACAGAAACTTGCACACGAATGTTTGTAGCAAAATAACCCAAATGTTCATTGATGGATGAAGAAAGAAAGAAAATGTGGTGGATGTATGTGATTTTGAAAGATTTTTTAAAGAAAAACAGATTATTATGTGAGTTGGGTGATTCTTGCATAGCATTTCTATAGGGGATTATTAAAACAAAGTAGAACTATTGTCAATTCCACTTACTAGAATCAAATACACTGCCATCACTAGAAGAAACTTTAGAGCAAGAAGTTCCTCATTTTATGTTTTCAAAAAATAAAATATAACAGCAGAGGAGTTGAGATTTTCTCATCTACAGCAAAACATCTTTTGTAAACATTTGAGCTATTTATTATAAACAAATACACTGATAAAAATTTATTTCATATTGTTATCAAGCTGTATGTAAAAGACAACACAATAAAAAAGACAAAAATCTCACCAAATTGTTTTACTTAACCAGAGTTAGAATAAGATTTATTGATAAAAACCAGGATTAGAAATAAGGGTTATTGATTTTCATTTTCAAGATATCTCTTTTTCAGGAAACTTATTCAGAAAAACAGAATAAATGGCTTGTACGCTTGTAATTACCTTGACTAGTAATGGTAATTGATAATCACAATCACAACCCTCAGAGTTTATCCTTTGGGCTGAGAATTAAGAATGATACTTTACAAACCTGGAAATTGAATGGGCAAATTAACAAAACAAATAGATGGACAAAAATAAAGGCAAACCCATGAGGCAAACAATGTTTTTAAGTTTGTCAAAAATGAGTATTAAACAGCAGAGTAAGTAAAATTACCATTTATTTTCTAATGATTACACATTAGTCATTGTTTCTACATGAACACTTACTACTGTTTGGTACATTGACCAGTAAAATCTGATTATTAATATTTTGGATATTTTTGCTTTTGGCTATTCTGGAAAATGCTGCTATAAACATTGGTGTGCAAATGTTTATTCGAGTCTCCACTTTTAATTCTTTTAGGTGTATACTCAGTAATGGAATTGTTGGATTATAGGATAATTCTGTTTAATTTTTTGAGAAACTGCCATACCATTTTCCATAGTAGTAGTACCATTTTATATTCCCATAAGGGTACCAATTTCTATACATTTCTGTTAATACTTATTTTCTGTTTTTTTATATACTAAAATGTTGTAGAAGGGAGTAAAATGCTATCTCATTGTGTTTTGATTTGCATTTCTCTAATTAGTTCTGTTGAGCATCGTTTCATGTGCTTATTAGCCATTTGTATATCTTTTTTGGATAAATGTTTATTTAGGTCTTTTCTCCATTTCTAATTGGGTTGTTTTGTTGCTGTTCGAGTTCATCTTTTAAAATTTAGAAATGACCCCCTACTTATTTCTACTTATTTGTAGTTCTTTTACCTCTTTTAGATGTTGATTCCTTACTATTCTATTTTGTATTATTTTCTTCTTGTCTGTCTTACACTTCACTTACTGTATGTTTAGTTTTGATGTTTTTGGTTTTATGTAATAGCTTCTGTCATTTTTTTCCTTTATACTTTGTAGGCCTTGTATCTTTTTTTCTTAGCAAGGTTTTTGTACTCTTAATATTTTCTTTACATCTACCATTTCACTGATGTGACATTCCTTACAGGCTAATCAACAAACAGATATTTACTATGTAATTCATGCATAGTCTAAAATTTACTATAGATTATACTTTGTAGGTATAATTTTTATCTATTTATTTATTTATTTATTTATTTATTATTTTTTGAGACGGAGTTTCTCTCTTTGTTGCTCAGGCTGGAGTGCAATGGCACGATCTTGGCTCACCGCAACCTCCACCTCCCGGGTTCAAGTGATTCTCCTATCTCAGCCTCCTGAGTAGCTGGGATTACAGGCATGCACCACCATACCTGGCTAATTTTGTATTTTTAGTGGAGACTGGGTTTCTCCATGTTGGTCAGGTTGGTCTCCAACTCCCGACCTCAGGTGATCCGCCCACCTCGGCCTCCCAAAGTGCTGGGATTACAGGCATGAGCCGCCGCGCCCGGCGTATTTTTATTTTTTATTTATTTATTTATTTTTTGAGACAGAGTCTGACTTTGCTGCCCAGGCTGGAGTGCAGTGGTGCAATCTTGGCTCACTGCAACCTCTTCCTCCCATGTTCAAGTGATTCTCCTGCCTCAGCCTCCTGAGTAGCTGGGACTACAGGCATGCCCCACCAAGCCCAGCTAATTTTTGTAGTTTTAGTAGAGATGGGATTTTGCCATGTTGGCCAGATTGGTCTCGAATTCCTGACCTCAGGTGATCAATCCGCCCACCTCAGCCTCCCAAAGTGCTGGGATTACAGGTGTGAGTCACTGTGCCAAGCCCGGTAGGTATAATTTATCAAATGCTGTGTTCATAGTTGACTCTGGACCTTCGTTGCTACCTTAACTGTCCGGAATTGGAGAAAAACTTTTCTCCACATCTGATATTTGAGTCTTTTAATAATTGTTTTCTGCTTAGAGGGTAGTTACTTATCACATGATACAACTTACACAAGCACACATTATATATACATTTTAATTTAGGCAGATTTTTCTGAAATATATACATATATTTTAAATAAAAATTAAAATCCCTCTTTGCAGTCTAACCTATCTTAAAAAAATTTTTTTACCACAGATTTTTATTGTGAGTTTTAACTTTATGGTAGGATTGTTTTACTTAACATTTTTGCCCTTTTTATTGTCTTGTCTTTTACATACAGCTTGATATAAATTTTTATCAGTTCATTTGTTTATAATAATTTCACATGTTTATAAAAGATGTTATATAACTGTATTATTACAGTAAGTTGGAGGTTAACCTAAAATTATTAAAGTATACCTATCCTTAAAGTAAATTATGTATGTATTTTAATATAAAATTATTAAAGTATACCTATCCTTAAAGTAAAGTAAAATATGGTTTTATAAATTAAGAACTTTACTTTGGATTACAACTAATATATACTAAGATTTTCTTAAACAATTATGACATAATTGTTGTAAGTTAAATCCCCTTTGCAGTAAAAAATTGCACAAAATGGGTATAGAGTTTTAATCTACCTAATAATTTGTACTGTTTTCATCTAACAAGTGGCTTCATTTGAGAAAATATAGTGTAGCTTTTCACGGTTTTAGTTACCCACGGTCAACTGTGGTCCAAAAATATGCAGTGGAAAATTCCCAAAACAATTCATGAATTTAATATTTGCTCCATTCTGAGTAGTGTGATGAAATCTCATGCCATCCAACTCTGTCTCACCCAGGATGTGAATCGTCCCTTTATCTAGTTTATCCAGGTTGTATAGGATACCTGCCTGTGTTAGTCGAAACTTAGTAGCCATTTTGGTGATAAGACTGACTGTCTCAGTATTGCAGTGCTTGTTTTCAAGTAATCTTTATTTTACTTAATTGATCTGTTTTATTATTAGTTATTGTTAATTTCTTATTGCCTGATTTGTAAATTAAGCTTTATCATAGGTGCGTATGTATTTAAAAAACAGTATATGTAGGGTTCAGTTCTATCAACAGTTTTAGGCATCCACTGGGCGTCTTAAAATGTATCCTGCAAGGATGAGGGGGAACTCCTTACTGTATTTAGAAACTGTGATGACATTTTCTGATATTTCAGGTTCTCATGAGTTCTCTTATCATTACCCAGTGTTTTTCTTGTAATATGTGGATTTTAAAGTATTTAAATTTTTTATTGCCATGTTATTGACCTTAATGATTCCCAAAATAAAATAGATATTAAGAGGTGCTTAATTATACTTTAATACAACTACCAGGACATATATTTTAACTTTGTGTAAATCATCTAAAGTTATTTCCATGTTAATACATTTTGTGTAGGTGTATTTCTGAGTGGGGCATTTACAATGATAAAGAATTACAGAATACCTTAAATTTGGGAAATAATTGACACATTTTAAAGTAGATTCATAAAGCAGTAAAGCCTCTTGTATTATGTTATCTTTAAATTATAACTAAGAAGGTTTTCTATATGACTGTGTACACATTATCAAAAGTTGAACTTATAGCACAAAAAGTTCAACTATTTGTGTCAATTATTTTTGTCAATTATTGGTTATTATGTTGCATTAAAACTATGATAGTGAATATATTGTATTAAAAAAAAGAAAGTACCAAATCTATATATTTGGGGTGGAAATTTGAGCCATAGTTGTATATACTTACTTTTTTGCAAGAGAAATCTGTATCAGATAGCCTAATAGTTTGGAAAACTCTTTAAGATGCTAAAATGCCACAGCACCGTCAGGGATAGGTATGACATTCAGTAATATAAACAACAATGTGTACATGAAACGTCCGTTAATGTTAAGTAATTGGAGTGACAGTGGGAAAATGCTAATGTAAAGGGGCTAGATTCTCTGTCCATTTTACTTCTAACCTAATATTTTCATTTTAACCAGTTTTATTTCTCCCATTTTGTGAATGGGCTACAGAACTAAACTAATAACATTAGTTAAAATAATTATACAAATCATTCCCATGTAAAGTACTTTTGGTGTGAAATTAGAGTGAAGAAACTTTTTATTATGATTGGGATTTTTTTCTTTTCATTTCTGATGCCATCCATTTAAGAATCAGTGTTCCAGAACAATTGGTATAGCTTTGCATGTTTCTGGCTGGTCGTGACAAATCAGCCACTGTACACTCATAGACAGCAGTACAGTAGTTGTCACTGGTGGCCTTTCTGTGACAGAGAGCCTGAAGACTGACATAAAGCGCAGCCTGTTGTGAACTGTCAAGTGAGTCTGCCAAAAACTCAGCAGACAGAACTAATTGCAGAGAAAAAGGACTTTTGTGCCCTCTTCTCTTTCTTTCCTTTCCTTTTTTTTTTTAAATAAGACAGATATTGTTAAAGTAGCTTGTTTATGTAAGATTTGTCTGTCTCTCCTCTCATTGCCTGGATCCTTTCTTAACTTAAAGTCTTGCACTGCAGGTCATTGAGCACTTCCACATGGAGATTGGCACAGGACCAGACTCAAGACACACAACTCATAACAGTTGATGAAAAATTGGTAAGAATTTTCTACTACACACTGCTATGGTTCTGCCTTCAGGGTTATTTTTGTACTATAGATATTCAGTATGGTGTTCCAAGTTTTCAGGAAAGTGGTTTGAATTTGAATTTCTAGATTATACCTAAATTTTAAGAAGAAATATTTGTCATCAAAAGATAATTTATATTAAGCATTATATACAAAAATAAAATCATATGCAAATATTAATATATTAAAATTATGAAAGGCTTTCATTTTTGTGGTGTTTATAACTAGCAGTTAGAACATTCACTACTTTTTGTAATGAATGTTTTGCTTTTTATTTTCTCAGTTGCACTCCTATTTAAGTTGTGAGATACTTGCTAGTACTATCTAAAACTAAGTATATTAGGTTTTCCTGGAAGCATACAATATTTATTGTCACTGTATGTATATATGTGTATATGTATACACACACACACATTTTATTTCTTCATATGTATGAGAGATTACAACTAGCAAGACTAACAACAAATGAGTAATAATCTTTTGTAAATCAGTAACAAACAGAATTTTGGCAGCCATCACTTATAAAATTTTTTAGAGTGTGGTCTGTTACTTTACATGCAACTTAATATTTATGCTTCAATAGCATACATTTTGTAATGTTTCCAAAACTTCTGATAGAATTGAGTAATTGTATATGTATGCTTTTCATTTTATATCTGTTTTATCATTATCAGATGTATAGGTGTGTTTCTTAGCTACCCCTTTTATTATTGTACAGTATTTTATCACTCAACTTTGAGCCTATAAACATAATCTAAGTAATAGGTCACACTTAAATTTCTATTTGTACCATTAAATATACAGACAAATAAATGTATAAGTAAGTAGAGACAGTTTGGAAAATTCACATCTTATGCTGACTGATTTTATTTTAAAATTATCTCTTAGGTCTACCTATTGACATTGTCATCATCCTGATCTAGGTTACATCATCTTTCACCTAGATTTCTACAGTGGTCTCTTACCTGATCTCCCTAGACTCTTTAATCCTAATCTGATTAATTTTCCTTAGGATGGCCAAAATCGTCTTTGAAATGCTGGTATTGTCACCCTCTTTGCGTCCTTTGGTGCTTTCCATTGCCTTTAGACTAAACATTAAAATCCTAACATGGCCTTTGACATCTTGCATGATTTAACTCCTGCCTTCCTCTCTAGGTTTATCTTATACTACTGTGTTTTATATTCTGTGGTCTAGCCACATCAAGCCTGGAACTTGCTATTCTTTTTCCTGCTTCAAGGCATTTGGAGTTCTGTTCACTCTACCTGGATGCTTTTTACTAACCCTGAGGTCTTCTTCCAGTCACCATCTACCTATTCTTTAAATGTTAATCAAACACCAGTTGCTTAGTCAAGTATAAAAGAAATGAGGGGCCGGGCATGGTGGCTCATGCCTGTAATCCCAGCACTTTGGGAGACTGAGGTGGGCGGATCACCAGGTCAGGAGTTCGTGACCAGCCTGACAAACACGGTGATGCCCCGTCTCTACTAAAAATACAAACAGTTAGCTGGGTGTGGTGGCGAGTGCCTGTAATCTCAGCTCCTTAGGAGGCCGAGGCAGGAGAATCGCTTAAACCTGGGAGGCAGAGGTTGCAGTGAGCCGAGATTGCGCCATTGCACTCCAGCCTGGGCGACAAGGGAAACTCCGTCTCAAAAACAAAACAAAACAAAAGAAATGAGGCAGTTATGTGTGTATGAGGTGAGGATGATTTTCACATCCTGTGTATTCATTAATGAGAGCACTATTATTTTAATTTTTCCTACGAGCATCTTTTTTAACTCTCAAGAGGTTGCCTTTTCTATGGTTTTCAAATTTTAGAGTTCACTAATAACCCTTTTAAGTTCTCTTCCTTCTAGTTTGAAGAATGAGTGAGTCAGCCAGTAATACATTGCCCGAAACAGAGTGCTATGAAGTGTATCAGAGAGGTAGACAGACTGGATTGGTTTGGTATTTTTAATTATATATCATTTGGTTGCATACTGTTGAATTTTCTTGCCCTATATAGATTTTCCCCAGCTTTGTTATATCTTTCTTGAAGTATTAGTTGTCCCTCAGTACCTGTAAGGGGATTGGTTCTAGGACTCCCCTCAAGTACTAAAATCAATGGATACTTAAGTCCTGTGTTAGACTGTTCTCATATTGTTATAAAGAAATACCTGAGGCTGGGCGTGGTGGCTCATGCCTGTAATCCCAGCACTTTGGGAGGCCAAGGCGGGCAGATCACTAGGTCAGGAGATCAAGACCATCCTTGCTAACGTGGTGAAACCCCGTCTCTACTAAAAATAAAAAAAAATAAGCCATACATGGTGGTGGGCGCCTGTAGTCCCAGCTACTTGAGAGGCTGAGGCAGGAGAATGGCGTGAACCCGGGAGGCGGAGCTTGCAGTGAGCCGAGATGGCACCACTGCACTCCAGTCTAGGCGACAGAGCGAGACTCTGTCTCAAAAAAATAAAAAAATAAAAAATAAAAGAAAGAAATACCTGAGACTGGGTAATTCATAAAGAAAAGAAGTTTAATTGGTTCATGGTCCTGCAGGCTGTACAAGTATGGCACCAACATTACTTGGCTTCTGAGGCCTTAGGGAGCTTTTACTCATGGTGGAAGGTGAAGCGGGAGCAGGCACATCACATGGCAAAAACATGTGCAAGGGACGGGGTGGTGCCATACACTTTTTTTTCCTCCCCTTTTTTTTTTTTTGAAGCAAAGTCTCACTCTGTCGCCCAGTGCAGCAGTGCAAAGTCGGCTCACTGCCACCTCCGCCTCCAGGTTCAAGTGATTCTTGTGCCTCAGCCTTACCAGTAGCTAGGATAACAGGCACCCACCACCATGCCCAGCTAATTTTTGTATTTTTAGTAGAGACGTTTTCACCCTGGTGACCAGGCTGGTCTCGAACTCCTGACCTCAAGTAATCCACCTGCCTCAGCTTCCCACAGTGCTGGGATTACAGGCGTGAGTCACCGTGCCCGGCTGCCATACACTTTTAAATAACCAGATCCCATAAGAACTCACTATCACGAAGACAGCACTAAGCTATGCATGAAAGATCTGCTTCCATAACCTAATCACCTCCCATCCGTCCCCACTTTCAACATTGAGGATTACATTTCAACATGAGAGTTGGGCAGGGACAAATATGCAAACTATATCAAGTCTCATATCAAATGGCATAGTATTTGCATATAAACTATGCATATTCTCCCATATACTTTAAATCATCTCTAGAAAACTTATAATGCCTAATACAATGTAACTGTTATACTGTACTGTTTAAAGAATAATGACAAGAAAAATGGAGGTATACGTTCAGTACAAATACAACCATACTTTTTGGTTTTTTAATAAAAACTGTAGATCAGGCCAGAATGTCACTGTGGTTCTCCAGCTGAAATCAATTGGTTATTATTTTTGGTACATGACAGACATTTTCTTGAAAATGAACCTGTCACTTCAAGGAAGTGTTGCCCATGATACACTTCAAATGCAGTGTTAGTATTTGAACCCTTGCGCTCATCTCTCACTCCCGGAACAGTCTTTAAATACTAGAAGGATGTCAAGCTCAATCACATCAATGGCAGAATTAAGTTCTATAAGAATTCTAACATTGTGTACTATGCTTAGTGCTAGGTTGATGGGATTTAGCTGCCACAAATCTCAGCATCACAAAATACACCCAGGTAACAAACATGCACATGTACCTCTTGATTCTAAAATTAAAAATTGAAATTATATAAAAAAAGAAAAAAAAGACTGTTCTAGCGGGATTGGTAACAGATGTGATTTTTGATACTGTGTAACGCAATATATTAACGTTTGGAATATCTGTATACCTCTGTGAACCAGTATTTTTCATATGGCCAGTGCCTGATATAAAATCATACATATGGGTAAACATTTCCTTTAAAGTACAAAATAGAACAATGGATTTTTAAGGTAATCAAGTATGAAAATATTAGGGCTATCAAAATTTTGCTCCTTCTTCTAACAACATATCTGTATGATAATGAGTTTCCTTTATATATTGCAATAGAAACAATCCACCAAAACGGTTTGAATGCAAGAACAGATGTTAGAATTCAGCTGTCCTCCATTAAGCTAGATATTAAATTTTCAAACGAGTGCCAAAATGCAAATGAGTGCCACTCTTCTCACTTTTTAGTTTTTGAAAATAGCGTTTTTAAAATTAAAATCTTTATATTATTACATAACTGGCTTATTTTAAATTAATTTTTTTCTTCATTTTAATTTATTATGTGATAGATATCTATGGATATACAGGCATACTTTGAAGATATTGCTGGTTTGGTTCCAGACCACCACAGTTAAACAAATACCACATTAAAGTGAGTCATGAAATTTTGTTTTGGCTTCCCAGTGCGTATAAAAGTTACGTTTCTACCACACTGAGGTCTGCTAAGTGTGCAATAGCATTATGTCTAAAAAATAATGTACATAGCTTAATTTTAAAACATTTTATTGCTCAAAAATGCTAACGATCAGCCGAGCCTTTAGGGAATTGTAATCGTTTGACTGGTGGAAGGTCTTGCGTCCATGTTGATGGCTGCTGACTCTGATCAGGGTGTTGGTTGCTGAAGGTTGGGGTGGCTGTGGTAATTTCTTAAAATAAGACAACAATGAACTCTGACACACTGATTGACTCTTCCTTTCATGAAAAATTTCTCTGTAGTGTGTGACACTGTTTGATAGCATTTTACTCACAGTAAAACTTCTTTCAAAATTGGAGTCAAGCCTCTTAAACCCCACTGCTACTTTATCAGCTAAGTTTATGGAATAATCAATCCTTTGTTGTCATTTCAACAACGTTCACAGTCTTTATCAGGAGTAGATTCTATCTCAAGATACGACTTAGCTCATGCATGAGAAGCAGCTTCTCATTTGTTCCAGTTTAATCATGAGATTGTAGCAACTTAATCATTTCTTTAGGCTCCACCTACCACATCTGCAGTGACTTCCTCCACTGAAGTCTTAGACCCTTCAAAGTCATTCATGAGGGTTGGATTCAACTTCTTTCTTTTTTGTTTTTGTTTTTTGTTTTTGTTTTTCCATATCAAATCAATATTTATTTCAGAACATGCCATGTCAAAATAAAACGAAGAGTCAACCCTTGCCTTTAACAATTATATTGTATTATAAAAGCACTTTACAACTCCATCCCATCTTTAAGTATAAGTTATTGGCATGTGGGTTAATGATTATCTGTAAGCATTTCTCTGTTCAGATCCATAATCCAAGTGCTCTCTGAATATTACAAGGTGACAATAAGTGAGAAGTGAAGGAGGAAGAGGAAAGAAAGGGAAAGGTTCTCCCAGTTTAAGGTTTTGGACTTAATTTCTTTCAAACGCATGCTAATGTTGCTATTTTCATCTCCTATGAATCACAAATGTTCTTAGTGGCATCTTGAATGGTGAATCCTTTCCAGAATGTTTTCAATTTACTTTGTTCAGATCCATCAGAGGAATCACTCTCTATGGCAGCTATAGCCTTATGAAATGTGTTTCCTAAATAGTAAGACTTGAAAGTCAAAATTGCTCCTTAGTCCACGGGCTGCAGAGTGGATGTTGTGTTAGCAAGCATGAAAACGACATCGTTGTACATCTCCATCTTGGGTGACCAGGTGCATGGTCAGTGAGCAGTAATATTTTGAAAATAATCTTCTTTTCTGAGCAGTAGGTATCAACACTGGGCATAAAATATTTAGTAAACCATGCTGTAAACAGCTATATTGCCTTCAGACTTTGTTACTCATTTATAGAGCAGAGGCAGAAGAGATTTAGCATAATTCTTAAGGGCCCTAGGGTTTTCAGAGTGGTCAGTGAGCACTGGAATTGCATTGGCCTCTAAGAGTCAGCCTGTCTTCTGAAGCTTTGAAGCCAGGCATTGACTTCTTTCTTGCTATGAAAGTCTTAACTGGCATCTTTTTCTGATACAAGGCTGTACATTGAAAATCTGTTGTTTAGTATAGCCATCTTCGTCATTTATCTTACCTAGATCTTCTGGATCACTTGCTGTGGCTTCTCCCTCAGCACTTGCTGCTTCACCTTGCACTTTTATGTTATATAGATGGCTTCTTTCCTTAAACCTCCTGAGCCAACCTCTTCTTTCCTCCCCTCTCAGCCTTCATAGAATTGAAGAGACTTAGGGCCTTGCTCTGTATTAGACTTTGAATTAAGGGGATGTTGTAGCTGGTCTGATCTTCTATCCAGACCACTGAAACTTTCTCCAGTTAGCAATAAGGCTGTCTAGCTTTCTTATCATTCATGTGTTCACTGGAATAGCATTTGTAACTTTCCTCAATAACTTTTCCTTTGCATTCGCAGCTTGGCTGTTTGGTGCAAGAGGCCTGGCTTTTGGTCTGTCTAGGTTTTTGACATGCCTTCTTCACCTAGCTTAATCATTTCTAAATTTTTACTTAAAGTGAGAGACAGGAGACTCTTCCTTTCACTTGAACTCTTATTGTTGGGTTATTAACTGGCCTAATTTCAGTATTATTGTCTCAGTGAATAGAGAGACCCAAGGAAAGGGTGAGGTATGAGGAAACGGCTTGTCAGTGGAGGACACACACAACCTTTATTAATTTAGTTTGCTATCTAATATGGACGCAGTTTGTGGCACCCCAAAACAGTTACAATAGTAACATCAAAGATCACTGATCACAGAGCACCGTAACAGATATAATAATGCAAAAGTTTGAAATATTGGAAGAATTGTCAGAATGTGACACAAAGACTTGAAGTGAGCACACACCAGTAGACTTCTCAACAGAGGGTTGCCAGAGTCCTTAAATTTGGAAAAAAAACCAAAAAACAAAAAACAAAAAAAAACCAACAAAGCACCATTAATCTGTGAAGCACAGTAAAGCAAAGTTCATAAAATGAGATATGCCTATATCTTTTAAAAACAAAACCTTGGAGTCCCAGTAGCTTTTAACAGTATAAAGGAATTTCAACATCAAAAAGCTTGCGAATCATTCTCCTAAGTCTTCTCTTTTCTGGGTTAAACATCGCCAGGGCTTTGATTTATTTCAGATGAGTTCCAGTCAGTTAATCATCTTGATTGCCAGTCAGTTTGACTGAATCTCTTTTAAAATGTTTTTACCAGAATTTTTCATACTACAGATGTGGTGGGGGTTATTGCCTTATTCCTTTTAATCATAGCAGTTCTAGTAAGGCAACTTTAAATTTAGGTTGTCATACTTCTTATGTGGATTTCATGGAGAGCTAAAACCTCAGATTCTTTCTTATGTATGCTGTTATCAAGTTGTGTTTCTTTTCATCCATCTTTAGTATGTGATCATCATTTTTAACATATTCACAGAGTCACTCAAAGGACATCTTACCCAATAAAGTTTATTTTATTTTTTTACTGTTACATTTTAGAATTTTCTATACAGTATATAATAAATTACAAGAATTTTCATAGTACTTTGTGGATATCAGTGCTAATATAAATACGAAGAAAAAAAATTTTTTTTTTCTGAACATCAATTGTATATCGACAACATGTATCCTATCTTTCTTTTAGGCATAAAATGTAGAAAGGAAAAGTCTGCCTAGCATTTTGAATCCATTCTTTCATTTTGGAACTATATACAACGTTAACATTGTTGAGTACAAATCTTCAGATAATAAAATTGTGGCAAATCCTGGATTATTGTTAATAAAGAATATGGTATCAGAGTACTTTCTGTGCTTCTAATTAGTCAATTTTAGTTTGTTATGTATAAACTGCTAACTAATCTTTTTACTCTTGAAACTAACAAGAATGTAAATATCAAAAGAGTAGATGACAGCATCTGAAAATAATCCTGTAAGCTTATGTTTAGAAGCACAATGCTTAAAAAAAAAAAAACCAAAAAAAAAAAAAACTTTTTGTGGGCTGTACCATTATTTCCTAATATATGATACTTCCTACAGATACTAAGGAGATCTTATGAATGGTTGTTTGCTTGGCCCTTGGTTTTTGTTGCAGGAGGAGCTGTGCCATGGAGGTTAGGTGAAGAATGTCTTTGCCTTTGTGCTTTATTATAAGGGTAACTTTTTTTTCTTTATGCCTCCCTCCACCTCAGTCTCCTTTCAGGACATTTGATGAATACCCAAGTCCAATGAACATGTTGTCTTTTTTATATTCACTTCAGCTATAGAAAAGAGAGAAGTTAAATTTGCAATGCTCTTTAAAGATTTTAAGTAGGTATTCCCCTAAGAAACAACCAAAATATAAATTAGTCCTACATGGGTATACCTTCAGTTTGCTTTCTAATCATTTTTTAGCCCGTTTTTTACACCCTGATTCCTTGTTTGTGACAATTGCCTTATATGACTGTTTAGTACAGTTAAAATACTACTAAGAAAATAGAAAAATACCCTCCGAAAATATAGGAGTAGTTTCAATTTCTTATTAAAAATGACACAAAATAAGCTTTAATAGTTTAGACAGTAATATATTGTTTTTATGTAAATCATGTTGGCTGCTATCTTTCCTTCATTCTTCGTTTATTTATTCAATAAATACTTACATGTGCCAGGCACTATGCTTCAGTGTTGTATTGACACTTTACATTGTTTTCATTTATATACTGAGTTATTTTGTTTAAAAACTATTAAGCACCACCTGTTTTAACTTTTACAGAGGTAGTATAGTTAGATATGCATCCTCAATTTAAATGTATGTGAAAAAGGAAACTTTTTATTTAGCAATCTGTAAAACTTAAATCTTTCGGAGGTATGTGGAGTGGGGAAGGACATCTATTATTTCAAAACTTTCTTGAGAAATTATAACACAATGCTATTAATGTAAAATCCTAATACTTTGGACATTTTTAACACTCTGATATCTTTATTTAAAAATCAGATGTGCATGTAAAACAAATGTTGTCAGTATTCTGAATGTTGCCAATTGGTTGTATTTTGCTACTTGAAAATTTCTTCCAAATAGCAATTAAACAGCGCTTACACTTTGGTACTTGCTGAGGCTTGTGATAAATAAATTGCTGTTTGATTAATTAGCACGCAGTACTGGTAGCATGCTCAGCCGATGAGGTTTTAATATTGCTGTTTTAGAATATCTGTAAGCAGCAGCAGGTTATTTAATACAATTTTTTTTGTCAATTTGTAATAGTTAAAATTTTTTTTATTACTTTAACTTATTCTAAGAAGTTTGTAAAATTGAATGGTTTTTGCAAGCCTTCGAAAATAAAACAACTACATTTGCTGTACAAGTATTTATTTATGTTGTTTTTTCTTCCTGACATATTAAAGGTTTATAGATTAAAACTTATATAAGTCTGCTAACTTGAATTAAAAATTGATAATTAAGAGGTGACCTACACAAAAAGATAACCCTAAGTTAAAGGCTTGCTTTTGCTTTGACTATTTACTTTTTTTTCCCCCTCTAAGGGGTCAGTTTTCTTTTGGTGAGATTACTTTCTTTTGGTGTATGGCAGTGGTATCTCTGCTAGATTATTGGAAGGAGTAGTGTCTGCAATTGGGGTTATACAGCTTTCTAGCATCTCAAGTGTCTGTTTTGTCTGGACTTTACTCACGCAGCATTCTTGTGCAAAAATTTCAAGGCTTTAGTCTGGAGCTCTGGGTCAAAGGATATGTCTCTTTGAAGGGTAGACAGGAGTTTTTTATGTTTTATTCACTAAGTAGTATTTCATTTTACATCAAAGAATAGCAGCCTTTGAGAACCTACCATGGTGGCAGTTTAGCGTGTGGGTTTTTTTCTTTAGGACTTTCACTAAATATGTATAGTGTTTCTTCAAGTGTTTCATCCTACAAAATACTTATTATTATTCTTTTACTTAGATGAAACTTCTAATATAAAAAGAGAAGAATCATGACTAAAGATAAATGTTTGTTGCAGTAAATTTTGTTTTAAAAGCAAATACAGTTTTTTTGTTTTTTGTTTTTTTTACAATGTATTTCCCTGTGTCAGTTTTTACACTACCCACAAGCTATTGAAAAAAAAAAAAAAGGATGAATAGCCTTTAAGATTGCAGCAATACTGTTGCTTAAAATTCTAAGGAAGAAGTAATGACTAGTGATTTTGGAAGTGTAGATTTCATAGTCAAATGGTCATTCCTTAATTGTTCCTTTTTTAGTACTGTCGTGTGTGTGTAGGAGAGAGTGATTTTGAAAAATACCAGACTCAAGTAATGAAAAACGTTAAGACTTCCTGAAGCTAGAAGGAAAGTTCTTTTTTTTGTACTTTTTGTGTAAGTTAATCAGTAAATAATCATTAAAAAAGTGATTGCTTTACATGTTTGGAAGATTATTACATTGTATTTCATATTTTTAATCTCATGACATATATCTATAAACATGAATTAATATTAAAAGTTTGTTTTTATGTTTATAAATAAAACATGCTCTTAAATAGTTGAAAGTTTATCAAAATAGTTAATCGTTTAAAATGAATGTTTTCTACTTTCCTTGATACGATTTTAAAACCTGTTATATTTAACTATGATGATCATTAAATCAAATCAGTTACTATTTTTCAAATGTAATTATTTCTAAATTCTTTAGATAAGTAAAATTCTGCAGAACTTTGTTGTTTAAAATACATGCTTATTGAAATGTTTTTATGTAGTATCAAGCTATATAAACTTAGATTTACTAAATATCACAAAGAAAATGAATGTTAAGTATTACAGTTTTTATATACAGACAGGAACCATTAAAACTCAGAGAACGATCGTTCTATATTTAAATTGTTTAAGGAACAAAAGATCTTTCCCCTACAGTATTCAGCCATCTCTATTATCTGTGATTCTTCAGCAATTAAAGCAGATTTATTTTCCTCTTTGTTCCTACTTGGAATACTTGAACAATACTGGAGAATTGAACTGACTGAAATGTTGTATCTTTCAAAAGGTTTAAAGTTCTATGTACCAATTAGCAAAATACAGTAAAGGTTTAAACTGTTAATAGCCACAACATCTTTAATGCATAGACCTGTAGTATGCTAGTGCTGTGTAACAGTTCTCCTTTGTATGTCTCTTTTAAGGAGAGTAACTGTGTCAGTTCTTTTCTTGCTTTACTACCTGCTGTGTATGGAAATTGTGTATAGTACTTGGCACTTGCTTTCAAGAATTTAAAATTCTTGCATGTTATTATGTAGGAAACTTTGGCTCTCAAGAAAATAGAATTGATAATATTTTATTTGTTTGGATTTTAAGTTTAGGTTTTTTGTCATATTCTAGAGAGTACTCATTTATATCGGAAAATATATTATTAGTCTGTTACTTATTAGTGAATTTGAAGTACATAAACTATATATTATCTCCTTGAAAATTACTTATCTAATACTTTTTATTTAACTGAATGTAATTGTAAAGAAACCATCAAATTTATATTAGTGTATGCAGATAGATACCTGATGCTTTATTTTACACTGTATTTGAGTTTGGTTTTGGGGTTTTTTGTTTTGTTTTGGTCTTTTTGGTAGTAAATAGTACTTTGTTTTTAAAGTTATAGTTTTTGAATTAGCTAGCTTGCCAGATAATTTTATAACCCAAGAATTAATCCAGATACTTAAACTTGTTAAAGCCTTATATCTATCATTTTGTAGTAAGTTCTCAATGAAGGTAGGGTGAGAGGAGGTAGAGAAATAGAAGTAGCATCTTTTGGTGACAGTTATGTTTTCTTTTTATATCATGTATCTCAGAATAGAATTAGAGCAAAAGAAAGGAGAATGTAGACTTTAAAATTTGAGACTAGAAAACTTTGATTCTATTTCTGTGTTCAGGCTTTCTAATTTTATATGACCTAGTCTCTGCTTCTATTCTGTTCTTCAAAATACCACCTGCAAGTATGTGAGATATTCATGTTTTACAAGATGGGAAAGTTTGAAAAATAGGGCAGTGATATGGAAGTTTTACTGTATGCAGTATACGATGTCTCCACAAAGCTGCTTCTTTATAAGGCATACTTTTCTAGAAACATGTGAATAGGCTTTTTGTTCAGTTGTTGTTTCATGTTTAATACTTTACTTCTAAAGGCTTTCAGCATATTGCATGTTAGTTGATGAGAGTTTTTAAAATGTTAATGCTTCCAATAAAATAGACATGAAAAATAAACTTAGCTTTCTCTAAACAACATACAGGATACAGAAATATACTAAAATGTTGGACTGAGAATGCTAACTTAAAGAACTGAGGATCTGATTAGAGTGCTGATGTACATCTATTCCAGTGACTACTGAGTATGTATTGTGTTAAGATGTATCAATTAAAGATAATTTTTAAACTTAATTAGGTAGCTTAAGATTTGACATCCAAAGAATTAAAACCAGATTTCTGATTTAGTATGCATTATAATATCTTAAACATTCAAATATGGCTGCTATAGCCTGTGCCTAGGTTGTTCTGAGATTAAAACTCCTCTCGGTCTAGTAGTTTTCATCTAGGACAATATATGAAGATCATTCAAGAGATTTTTTGCTTGTCTCTTATTTATAATGTAAAATATTACTATACTTTCCTTCCTTCATTCAATTTTTTTAAGCATATGGGGATGTAGCTATGAACAAAGCACAACATCCATGTCCTCAGAGTTTATATTCTCATGCTTAAGCATATGCTAGCTTTATTCATAAATAATTACGGTATTTTTCATAGATAATATTATGGAAAAAACAAAGCTAGGTGATGAGACAGAATAGCTAAGGTTTGGGTGAAATAGGGGTCATTTCAGTAGGGCAGTCAACGAAACCCACTTTGAGATGGTGTGCTATGTGAATTAAGATCTGAATTGATGAGAAAGAAGCAGCTATCTGAGAATCTAAGGTAAGAGCATTTTGAGTAAAGGGAAAAGCTAATGACCAAAAGTGTAGCTGGTAGTAGTCAAATAACAGATGGAAAGATATGACATAACAAGAAAGGAGAATGGTATAAAATGAGATCAGAGGTGTGGGCAGGAGCTGGATCAGGTGAGAAGGCCCTTTAGGCCCATAGTAAGAAATTTGAATATTATTCGAATTATAATTAGAAGCCTTTATATAATTCTAAGTACAAAAGTGGTTTGATCTGATTTAATTCTAAAAGCTAGAAAATTACTAAGCTATTATGATTAAGGGCAACTTTAAAGAAGCTCAAAGGAAATGGTTAGTTTGCTGCCATTTTTATTTGAAGGAACCTAATTTTTGTCTTTGCATAGGTTTTATATATGATATAACAATTTGGTGATTTTTTCTTTTCTATTAAGGAATCTTCTGAATTTGAAATTGCTTTTTGAGAAAGGCAATATTGGGACCAGGAATAATAAACTTATCTCTCTCATTCTCCATAGCCCTTCTTTCTCTGCCCCGCCCCCTTCTCCACCAAGGGAAAAAATGTTACAGGCTTGTCATAGTGGTAAAGGAAGATAAGAATAAATTGGCTGAGGTGCTGTCCACCAGTTTGGTGCTGATAGATTCAAATACATTTGAGTTCTGCACCTTGCTTTTGCCAGTGGCATGGTTTGATGGTGATAGTTGTCTGTCTTCATCTTAACTTTAACTCAACTTCCTCTTGCCCTGCCTCTCCTCTCCCCTCTCTTTCTCTCTGCTTCTTGAAATCTCTCTTTGCAGTTTGTATGGCTTTTTCCCTCTGTCTTTTGACTCTCTCTCTGTCTTTTGCTATGTAGCTGTAGGTCATCTCTCTCTCCCTTTCTGGCTACATGTTTTCCTGATACCCCCTTGTTGCCTCCCATTTTTTTCATTTTTTCTGCCTTCTCCTGTCTCTCTTCAGTTTTGGCTTTCTGTGTCATTCTTCGGCTGTCATTTTTTCCCCCATTCCCCTGTCTCTTCTTCTTCCCATTTTCTTCTTCCTTCCATTCTTTTTATTCCATACTTCTGTTCCTTTCATCATTTTTCTTCTTTCTCTCACTTTCCCAAAATTACTAAGGAGCAATATCAGAACTAGTGAGGAGAGACAAAAGGTGGCCCCACCCTCTAAGCACTTGTTTTTAAATTGTCGTATTTCCTCTTTTGTAAATATATAGGACTTTTAGAGACATTTAATAACTGAAAAAGAAATGGGTTATACATTATTACATTATTTGAAATGTTCACTCTAGTGAGATATATGGGATATTGGCAAGATCATGGACTAATTATAAATACAGCCTTAGATCTTTAGTCATCTCTTCTTTTAGCTGTATAACCTGAAGCAAATTATTTAACCTCTGTGAGTGTCCTCATCTTATAAAATGAACATACCTTTTTATATTTGTTTTGAAAGTTAATTGAGAATACCAACACTAAACAAGAGGAGAGGCTGAGTGCAGTGGCTCACAACTGTAACCCCAGCACTTTGGGAGGCCGAGGTGCGAGGATCACTTGGGCCCAGGAGTTTGAGACCAGCCTAGGCAAATGGGGAGACCTCATCTCTACCAAAGAACAAAAATTAGCCAAGGGTAGTGGCGCGTGCCTGTGGTCCTCACTTCCCGGGAGACTGAGGCAGGAGCTGAGCTATTAATACTCAGGAGGTTGAGGTTGCAGTGAGACGTGATCATTCCACTGCACTCTGGCCTGGGTGACAGAGCGAGACCCTGTCCCCAAAATAAATAAATAACACATTTATGTTCATTATTCAGTAAAAAGTGTTTTTCTTCCCTTTTTTTGCTACTTGGAGTTGTTAGCATGGAGAGAGAAGCAAACTGGAATTATAATTATTATTATTAATCAATTTTGAATTATTATGGAGACCATTCTTGTGAATCAAATCTGCAGTGCAGGTACTGAGTTCTAGGGTACCTGGGAGCCCAATGTTGACCTCACAGTGGTCCTATGTCAGTCATGTGTGTATATGTATGTACATGTATAGTTGGTAATGATTTTTGTCATGTAACTTGCCTTTTCTAACAGCCTGTGGCACTAATATCATCTATGATATTATCTCTCATTATACAGTTTCTGACAATCAACTATGTAATTCTTTAATTGGTAGATAGATGTATTGCTATATAATTATCCTTCCAGTGAGAAATTTCTTTAGTCATTTATTTTTAATGATGGAAATTTGAAACTGTATTACTTCAAGGAAGTTTCCAAAGTACTTATTCCTATTATTATATTTGGCCATTAAACCCTGTGTGATTAAAAAATTACTGTTTTTTAGGCTGGGCAGAGTGGCTCACACCTGTAATCCTAGCACTTTGGGAGGCTGAGGTGGGCAGATTACCTGAGCTCTGGAGTTCAAGACCAGCCTGGGCAAAATGGTGAAACCCCGTCCCTACTAAAACACAAAAAATTAGCCGGTTGTGGGGTCGCGCACCTGCAGTCACAGCTACTCAGGCGTCTGAGAAATGAAAATTGCTTGAACTCGGGAGGCAGAGGTTGCAGTGAGCCAAGATCATGCCACTATACTCCAGCTCGGGCAACTGAATGAGGTATCTCCAATAATAATAATAATAATAATAATAATAATAATAATGGTTTTAATAGTAAGGCATAGACATACCAAAAATCACATTAGAGGCTGGGCACAGTGGCTCCCACCTGTAATCCCAGTACTTTGGGAGGCTGAGGCGGGTGGATCACGAGGTCAGGAGTTCAAAACCAGCCTGGCCAACATAGTGAAACCCTGTTTCTACTAAAAATACAGGAAAAAAAAAAAAAAAAAAAAAAAAAAAAGGATGGGCGTGGTGGCGGGTGCCTGTAGTCCTCGTAAATATATCAATTTTTACTACCAATAAAAAAAATTTTTTTAAAGTATGGTTATATATACATATTGTGGAAACATTAATTTGGAAATGAAGAAAGCGTAATGAAGAAAGTTAAAATCACCTTAATCTCAGTCTTGGTGAATTTACTTCTTTTTTATATGAATATTTAAACACATTCATATCTAATGTATTTATATGTAAGACAAACTGTTTTATAGTTTTTTATCCTGTTTTTTCACTTTATTAGAATGTGACTATATTTCTTTAAAATTATTCAAAAGCATAATTATAAATGAATGTATAATCTGTCATTGGCTGTACCATAATACCTCAGCCATCGTGCAGCTTTTGTACTGCAGGTTGTTTACAGTGTTTTGCAACTATACGCAATGCTAGAATGAACCTCTTTATACCTAAGTCTAATCTTTGATGACATCTTTATTTTAGAATCAATTCTTTGAAGTGGGATTACTAAATTGAAGGGTTTAGTATCAACATTTTAGGCCAGGCACAGTGGCAAGGTGGGAGGATTGCCTGAGCCCAGGAATTCAAGACCAGCCTGGGCAACATAGCAAGACCCTATCTCAAAAAATGTAAAGAAAACAAAAAAGTATCAACATTTTAAATATTTTTTGATACCTAGAGATAATTGATACAGAATACTTTAGAGAGGATTTTACCAATTAACTCAATGTAGCTTCAGAGATATGGCTTTATTTTTAATATACATGGCCTAGTTCTGTGGATACTTTTCAGACTCTGACACAGGGGGTGTGTAGCAAATTCTACCTAATAGATAAATACCATATATCTAAGAATTAGAGTATAAAAAAAATACTTAACACGTTAATGATGTAACATTGATTTAGAAGTACTTCAAGGCTTAGTACATCCTGAGGATCAACTTGTAAATTTATGTATCATTGTACTATAAATTGGTGGGTATTGCTGGTTGATGAGATTTCTATCACAAATCTCTGTAAAATACTAGGCCAATGCATAGCAGTTAGTGCTACATAAGCGTTAACTATTGCTGCTGCTACTACATTAGTACCACTGTTACTATTATTTTATAATGCATTATAGCAGAGTTTGTGGCATAAATAATGTATCTGAGGAAGTTACGAAACGTTCTCCCTATTCTTACATTCAGTCTATGTTTTTGTTTTGTTATAAAGCCTTTCCAGAACAATGCAAGGTAACCATCATCCTCTGAAATATCTACAGTACTTATCTTCATTTATTTGGTGAACTACACTATTACTGATTTCAAATTTAATTTTGTAGTCAGCAACATACTGTATGATTTCAGTTTTCAGATTTCTTGAGACTTTTTTGTCACCTAGTATATAGTCTGTCTTGATTAATATTTCATGTACATTTTGAAGGAATATGCATTCTTCAGTTTTTGAGTTTGGTGTTCCAGAAATTTCAATTAAGTTTTTAGTTGACTGATAGTGTCACTCACATTTTGTATATCTTTACCAATATTTTTATCCACATTTTCTGTTAGTTCTTGAGAGAGAAGAGTTAACATCTCAGACCATAAGTGGTATCTTTCCTGTGTGTGTGGGATCACTTTTTTGCTTCACTTATTTTGAAACTCCACTGTTGGGTGGTGTATCAACATTGAAAATTGTTGTGTGTTCTTGATAAGTTGTTGCTTTATCCTTACGTGATATCCCTCTTTATTCTGATGCTGTTCCTTTTTCTGAAGTCGAATTTGATAATAATATATAACTGCCTCAGTTTTCTTATTCTTTTTTTTGTATGGTACATCTTATTCTCATTTGTGAGTTTATATTTAAAGTTTGACCTTCGTGCTTACATGTGGACCTTACTTTTTTGTTTAGTTTGACAATTTCTGTCTTTTAATTTTGTGTTTAAAAAATTATGTGCAAAATATTTATTGATATAATTGGGTTTAAATTTACCATCTTGCTGCTTGTTTTCTATTCATCCTGATTTCCTTTTTCTTTCTTTTCTTTTCTTTTTTTTCACAGTTGCTTTAGGGATTACAATATGCATCCTTAACTTTTCATAGTCTACCATGAACTAATAATATATCACTTTATATGTAATATAAGAACCTTAAAACAATACTTCCACCTGTCACTCCAGTCCTTTGTTAATGTTGACACACATTTTACTTCCATATTTGTTGTAAACCTCATAGTAAATTATTATTTTTGCATTAAACAGTTGTCTTTTAAATAAATTTAGAAGTGAGAAGAAAAATCTTTTATATTTACTCACAAATTTTTCATTTTTGTTACTCTTAATAATTATACTTCATATAGATAAAATTTCCATCTGGTATCCTTTTCCTTTAGACTAAAGAGCCTTATTTAACATGTCTTACAGTGCTGTTCTGTTGGGCAAAAATCTCTCAGCTTTTGTTTATCTGGAAATTCCTTTATTTTGACTCCGGTTTTGAAAGACGTTGTCTTAGCTCAGGGTGCCACAACAAAATACCATAGACTGGGTGGTTCAAACAGCAGAAATTTATTTTCGAACAGTTTTGAGGGCTAGAATTCCAAGGTTGAGGTGCCAGCATGGTCGTTTCTGTTGAGGGCTCTGTTCCTAGCTTGTAGAAGGCCACCTCCTTGATGTGTCTGCATGGCCACAGAGAGAGAGAAAAAGCAAGTGAGCTTTGTCATGTCTCTTCTCATAAGGGCGCCTTACTCTCATGATCTCATTTAACCCTAATTACCTCTCAAAGGCCCCATTTCTAAACACCATCACATTTAGAATGAGGGCCTCACTATACAAATTTTGGGAGAATACAAACATTCAGTTCATAGCAGACCTTTTCGTTGGATATAGAATTCTAGGTTGAAGATTGGAATGAGTTAAAAATGTCATTCCAGTTTCCTTTAAAAAAAAAAATTGTGGTAAAATATACATTGCACACCAAGTTTACCATTTTTAAGAGCACAATTCAGTGGCATTAACCACATTCATAATGTTGAGCAGTCATCACCACTATCTATTTCCAGGCTTTTTCATCATCCCGAATAGAAACTCTGTGCCCATTAAATAGTAACTATCCTTTATGCTCTCCCCTGTTCCTCATAACCTGTATTATACTTTCTGTGTTATAGCATGTGTCAGAATTTCATTCCTTTTAAAGGCTATATATAATAGTTCCATTTTATGTGTATATCACACTTAGTTTATCGATCATGGAACATTTGGATTGTTTCTAGGGCTATTGGAAATAATGCTGCTATTAATATGGATGTCCAAATATTTGTTCAAATCTCTGCTTTCAAGTTTTTAGGAAGATGCTCCAAAGTAGAATTGTTGGATCATGTGGTTATTATATGTTTAGCATTTTGAGGAACTACATGCTGTTTTCCCTATTGGCTGCACCATTTTACATTCCCACAACAATACACAAAGTTTCCAATTTCTCTACATCCTCACCAACACGTGTTATTTTCCATTTTCATTATAATAGCCATCCTAATGTGTGTGAAGTAGTATCTCAGTGTGGTTTTGATTTGCATGTTCTTAATAAATTAGTGATGTTGAGCATCTTTTTGTGTGTTTATTAGCCATTTATATATCTTTGGAGAAATGTCTATTCAGGTTCTTTGCTCATTTTGAATTGGATTGTTGTTTTTTGGTTGAGTTTTCAGAATTTTCTGTATATTCTGAATATTAATCCTCTATCAGCTAGATGTCCTTTGATGCAAAAAAAAATTTTACTTTTGATGACATCTCTTTTATCTGTAGTTTTTTATTGCATATGCTTTTATTGTCATATCCAGTAATTCCTTGCCAAATTCACTGTCAAGAAGATTTCCTCCTATGTTTTCTTCTCAAAGTTTTGTAGTTTTAGCTCTTCCATTGAGGTCTTTGATCTGTTTTTTGTTTTGTTTTGTTTTGTTTTTTGATGGAATCTCCCTCTGTTGCCCAGGCTGGAGTGCAGTGTTCAATATCTGCTCACTACAACCTCAACTTCCTGAGTAGCTGGGACTACAGGCGCGTACCACCATGCCCGGCTAATTTTTGTATTCTTAGTAGAGACGGGGTTTTACCATATTGGTCAGGCTGCTCTTGAATTCCTGACCTCGTGATCTGCCCGCCTCAGCATCCCAAAGTGCTGGGATTACAGGCGTGAGCCACCGTGCCCGGCCCTTTGATCCATTTTGAGTTAACTGTTGTATATGGTGTAAGACAAGGATTCATTTTCATTCTTTAGAATTGGATATCCAGTTTTCCCTGCACCATTTGTTGGTGCTTTCCACATCGAATGATCTTGGCACTCCTTTAAAAAACCAGTTGGCTGTATATGCAAGGGTTTATTTCTAGGCTCTCTATTTTATTTCATTGGCCCGTATGTCTATTCTCTGTCAGTACCACACTAGTTATTGTAGCTTTGTAGTAAGTTTTGTAATCGGGATTTGTGAGTTCTCCAGCTTTGTTCTTCATTTTCAAAATTGTTTTGAAACAAAGATTTCACATGAATTTTAGGATGGCTTTTTCTTTTCCTACCCCAAAATGTCACTTTTTGATAGGGATTGCATTGAATCTGTAGATTGATTTGGGTAGTGTTGTCATCTTAACAATACTGACATTTCCAGTTGACGAACACAGGATGTCTTCCCGCTTCTTTATGTCTTTAATTTCTTTTAACAGTGTTTTGTAGTTTTCAGTATACAGATTTTTTGTTTTCTTAGTTACATTTGTTCCTAAGTATTACATTGTTTTCTATGCTATTGTAAATGGGGTTGTTTTTGTAATTTACTTTTTAGATTTTTCATTGTGAGTGTATAGAACATAACTGATTTTTGTATATTGATTTTATATTTGCCACCTTGGTGAATTTGTTTATTATCTCTAACAGATTTTTTTGGTGAAATCGTTAGGGTTTTTCACATAAGTCATCTGGGAACAGAGATAATTATACATCTTTACAAGTTTGGATGGCTTTTATTTCTTTTCCTTGTCTAATTGCTCTGGCTAGAACTTCCAATACTACACTGAATTGAATTTGTAAAGGTGGGCATCATTGTCTTTTTTCTCATTTAAAAGAAGAGCTGTCAGTCTTTTCTGGTTTTTTTGTTGTTGTTGCTGTTTGGTGTGTTTTTTCTGTTTGTTTGTTTTTGTTTTTTGAGATAGGGTCTCACTGTGTGCAGTGGCACAATCTTGTCTCACTGCAGTCTTGACCTGCTGGGCGCAAGAGATCCTCCCACCTCATCCTCCTGAGTAGCTGGGACTATAGGCACACACCACTATACCCAGATAGTTTTGGCTTTATTTTTTGTAGAAATGGGGTTCACCATGTTACCCAGGCTGGTTTTGAACTCCTGAGCTCATGCAATCTGCCTGCCTCAGCCTCCCAAAGTGCTGGGATTACAGTTGCCTGTTTTCTTTTAGCATCATTACCATGTAGGTAGAGTGTCTTAAGACTACTTTTATGATTATTATCTTTAAACTTTAGAAATTTCGTTATACTATGTTTATGTGTGGTTTTCTTTACATATATCTTGGTTAGGGTTCATTAAGATTCTTGGAATTTTTTATTAGTATTCTTAAAATTTGGAAAATTTGGAAATTTTTCTTCAAAAACCATTTCTGCTTCAGTCTTCCCTCTTCTGTAAGTATAACACTTATATTGTACGGCTTAATATTTTCCAGCCAGTCACTGAGGCCCAGTTTATTTTACTGCCAGTCTTTTTCCACTATGTAGTGCAATTTGGTTAGTTTCTATTGTCCTGTCTTCAAATTTAATGATCTTTTCTTCTGTTGGTGTCCAGTTTTCTATTAATCCCTTACAGTATTTATCATTTTAGATACTATATTTTTCAGCACTAGAATTTCTATTTAGTTCTTTAATATAGTTTCCATTTTTCTGTAGAAATTTTTGAACTGTTCACTCATTTTGTCCATCTTTTTTCTTTAAATCTTTAAACATATTTATAGTAGTTATTTATAAATCTACATCGTTTCAGGGCCTATTTCTATTGATTATTTTGTTATTGTAGTTGTTTCCCTTTTACATACACATTTAATTTTTTTTATTATTATTATTATACTTTAAGTTCTGGGGTACATGTGCACAACGTGCAGTCTGTTACATAGGTATACGTGTGCCATGTTGGTTTGCTGCACCTATCAACTCATCATTTACATTAGATATTTCTCCTAATGCTATCCCTCCCCTAGCCCCGACCCTCTAACAGGCCCCGGGTTGTGATGTTCCCCACCCTGTATCCATGTATTCTCATTGTTCAACTCTCACTTATGAGTGAGAACATGCGGGTGTTAGGTTTTCTCTTCTTGTGTTCCATTGCTGATAATGATGATTTCCAGTTTCATCCATGTCCCTGCAAAAGACATGAACTCATCCCTTTTTATGGCTGCATAGTATTCCATTATGTATATGTGCCACATTTTCTTTATCCAGTCTATCGTTGATGGGCATTTGGGTTGGTTCCAAGTCTTTGCTGTTGTGAACACTGCTGCAATAAACGTGTGCATGTGTCTTTATAGTAGCATGATTTATAATCGTTTGGGTATATACCCAGTAATGGGATGGCTGGGTCAAATGGTATTTCTAGTTCTAGATCCTTGAGGAGTTACCACACTGTTTTCCACAATGGTGGAACTAATTTACACTCCCTGTTGTTTCCTGACATTTTAATGATCACCATTCTAACTGGCATGAGATGGTATCTCATTGTGGTTTTGATTTGCATTTTTCTAATGACCAGTGATGATGAGCATTTTTTCATAAGTTTGTTGGCTGCATTAATGTCTTCTTTTGAGAAGTGTCTGTTCATATCCTTCACCCATTTTTGATGGGGCTGTTTGTTTTTTTCTCATAAATTTGTTTAAGTTCTTCACAGATTCTGGATATTAGCCTTTGTCAGTTGGATACATTGCAAACATTTTCTCCCTTTCTGTAGGTTGCCTGTTCCCTCTGATGACAGTTTCTTTTGCTCTGCAGTAGCTGTTTAGTTTAATTAGATCCCATATGTCTATTTTGGCTTTTGTTGCCATTGCTTTTGGTGTTTTAGTCATGAAGACTTTGTCCACGCCTGTGTCCTGAATGGTATTACCTAGGTTATCTTCTTGAGTTTTTATAGCGCTAGGTCTTGCATTTAACTCTTTCATTTATCTCGAGTTAACTTTTGTATAAGGTGTAAGGAAGGGATCCAGTTTCAGCTTTCTACATATGGCTAGCCAGTTCCCAGCACCATTTATTAAATAGAGAATCTTTCTCTATTGCTTGTTTTTGTTAGGTTTGTCGAAGATCAGATGGTTGTAGATATGTGGGGTTATTTCTGAGGCCTCTATTCTGTTCCATTGGTCTCTCTGTTTTGGTACCAGTACCATGCTGTTTTGGTTACTGTAGCCTTGTAGTATAGTTTGAAGTCAGGGAGCATGATGCCTCCAGCTTTGTTCTTTTTGCTTAGGATTGTCTAGGCTATGCAGGCTCTTTTGGTTCCATATGAAATTTAAAGTAGTTTTTTCCAATTCTGTGAAGAAAGTCAGTGGTAGCTTAATGGGGATAGCATTGAATCTATAAATTACTTTGGGCAGTATGCTTATTTTCACGATATTGGTTCTTCCTATCCATGAGCATGGAATGTTCTTCCATTTGTTTGTGTCCTCTTTTATTTTGTTGAGTAGTGGTTTGTAGTTCTCCTTGAAGAGGTCTGTCACATCCCTTGTAAGTTGGATTCCTAGGTATTTTATTCTCTTTGTAGCAATTGTGAATGGGAGTTCACTGATGATTTGGCTCTCTGTTTGTCTGGTATTGGTGTATAGGAATGCTTGTGATTTTTGCACATTGATTTTGTATCCTGAGACTTTCCTAAGTTGCTTATCAGCTTAAGGGGATTTTGGGCTGAGACAATGGGGTTTTCATGATACACAGTCATGTCATCTGCAAGCAGAGGCAATTTGACTTCCTCTTTTCCTAAGTGAATACCCTTTATTTCTTTTGCTTGCCTGATTCCCCTGACCAGAAATTCCAATACTGTGTTGAATAGGAGTAGTGAGAGAGGGCATCCTTGTCTTGTGCTGGTTTTTAAAGGGAATGCTTCCAGTTTTTGCCCATCCAATATGATATTGGCTGTGAGTTTGTCATAAATAGCTCTTATTATTTTGAGATACATTCCATCAATACCTAGTTTATTGAGAGTTTTTGGCATGAAGGGCTGTTGAATTTTGTCGAAGGCCTTTTCTGCATCTATTGAGATAATCATGTGGTTTTTGTCTTTGGTTCTGTTTACGTGATGGATTACATTTATCGATTTGCATATGTTGAACCAGCGTTGCATCCCAGGGATGAAGCCGACTTGATCGTGGTGGATAAGCTTTTTGATGTGCTGCTGGATTCGGTTTGCCAGTATTTTATTGAGGATTTTCTCATCGATGTTCATCGGGGATATTGGCCTAAAATTTTCTTTTCTTTTTTTGGTCTCTGCTGGTTTTTGGTATCAGGATGATACTGGTCTCGAAAAATGAGTTAAGGAGGATTCCCTCTTTTTCTATTGATTGGAATAGTTTCAGAAGGAATGGTACCAGCTCCTCTTTGTACCTCTGGTAGAATTCGGCTGTGAATCCTTCTGGTCCTGGACTTTTTTTGGTTGGTAGGCTATTATAGCCCCATTTTTAGAATCCATTACTGGTCAATTCAGAGATTCAACTTCTTCCTGGTTTAGTCTTAGGAGGGTGTATGTGTCCAGGAATTTATTCATTTCTTCCAGATTTTCTAGTTTATTTGCATAGAGGTGTTTATAGTATTCTCTGATGGTAGTTTGTATTTCTGTGGGTTCAGTGGTGATATCCCCTTTATTATTTTTTATTGCATCTATTTGATTCTTCTCTCTTTTCTTCTTTATTAGTCTTGCTAGCAGTCTATCAATTTTGTTGATCTTTTTAAAAAACCAGCTTCTGGATTCATTGATTTTTTTGAAGGGTTTTTAATGCCTCTATCTCCTTCAGTTCTGCTCTGACTTTAGTTATTTCTTGCCTTCTGCTAGCTTTTGAATTTATTTGCTCTTGCTTCTCTAGTTCTTGTAATTGTGATGTTAGGGTGTCAATTTTAGATCTTTCCTGCTTTCTCTTGTGGGCATTTAGTGCTATAAATTTCTCTCTACACACTGCTTTAAATGTGTCCCAGAGATTCTGGTCCATCGTGTCTTTGTTCTCATTGGTTTCAAAGAACATCTGTATTTCTGCCTTCATTTTATTATTTACCCAGTAGTCATTCAGGAGCAGGTTGTTCAGTTTCCATGTAGCTGTGCCGTTTTGAGTGAGTTTCTTAATCCTGAGTTCTAATTTGATTGCACTGTGGTTTGAGAGACAGTTTGTTGTGATTTCTGTTCTTTTACATTTGCTGCGGAGTGTTTTACTTCTAATTATGTGGTCAGTTTTAAAATAAGTACGATGTGGTGCTGAGAAGAATGTATATTCTGTTGATTTGGGGTGGAGAGTTCTGTAGATGTCTATTAGGTCTGCTTGGTCCAGAACTGAGTTCAAGTCCTGGATATCCTTCTTAATTTTCTGTCTCGCTGATGTGTCTAGTATTGACAGTGGGGTGTTAAAGTCTTCCATTATTATTGTGTGGGAGTCTAAGTCTCTTTGTAGGTCTCTAAGAACTTGCTTTGTGAATCTGGGTGCTCCTGTATTGGGTGCATACACATTTAGGAGAGTTAGCTCTTCTTGTTGAATTGATCTCCCTTTACCATTATGTAATGCCCTTCTTTGTCTTTTTTTGATCTTTGTTGGTTTAAAGTCTGTTTTATCAGAGACTAGGATTGCAACACCTGGTTGTTGTTTTTGTTTGTTTGTTTGTTGCTTTCCATTCGCTTGGTATATCTTCCTTTCTCATCCCTTTGTTTTGAGCCGATGCATGTCTTTACATGTGAGATGGGCCTCCTGAATACAGCACACAAATGGGTCTTGACTCTAGCCAATTTACCAGCCTGTGTCTTTTAATTGGCACATTTAGCCCATTTACATTTAAGGTTAATATTGCTATGTGTGAATTTGATCCTATCATTATGATGCTAGCTGGTTATTTTGCCTGTTAGTTGATGCAGTTTCTTCATAGCATTGATGGTCTTTACAATCTGGCATGTTTTTGCAGTGGCTGGTACCAGTTGTTCCTTTCCATGTTTAGTGCTTCCTTCAGGAGCTCTTGTAAGGCAGGCCTGGTGGTGACAAAGTCTCTCAGCATTTGCTTGTCTGTAAAGGATTTTATTTCTCCATCACTTACGAAGTTTTGGCTGGATATGAAATTCTGGGTTGAAAATTGTTTTCTTTAAAAATGTTGAATATTGGTCCCCACTCTCTTCTGGCTTGTAGAGTTTCTGCCGAGAAATCTGCTGTTAGTCTGATGGGCTTCCCTTTGTGGTTAACTCGACCTTTCTCTCTGGCTGCCCTTAACATTTTTTCCTTCATTTCCACCTTGGTGAATCTAACAATTATGTGTCTTGGTGTCGCTCTTCTCGAGGAGTCTCTTTTTGGTGGTCTCTGTATTTCCTCAATTTGAATGTTGGCCTACCTTGCTAGGTTGGGGAACTCTGGATAATATCCTAAAGAGTGTTTTCCAACTTGGTTCCATTCTCCCTGTCACTTTCAGGTACACCAATTAAATGTATATTTGGTCTTTTCGCATAGTCCCATATTTCTTGGAGGCTTTGTTCGTTTCTTTTCATTCTTTTTTCTCTAATCATGTCTTCTCGCTTTATTTCATTAATTTGATCTTCAGTCACTGATATCCTTTCTTCAGCTTGATAGATTCAGCTACTGAAGCTTGTGTATGCTTCCTGAAGTTCTCCTGCTGCATTTTTCAGTTCCATCACGTCATGTATATTCTTCTCTACACTGGTTATTCTAGTTAGCCATTCATCTAATCTTTTTCCAAGGTTCTTAGCTTCCTTGTGTTGGGTTAGAACATGCTCCTTTAGCTCGGAGGAGTTTGTTACTACCCACCTTCTAAAGCCCACTTCTGTTGTCAAACTCATTTTCTGTCCCGTTTTGTTTTCTTGCTAGTGAGGAGTTGTGAACCTTTGGAGGAGAAGAGGCGTTCTGGTTTTTGAGCCTTTCTACACTGGTTTCTCCCCATCTTTGTGGTTTTATCTACCTTTAGTCTTTGATGTTGGTGACCTATGGATGGGGTTTTGGTGTGGACGTTGTTTTTGTTGATGTTGATGATATTCCTTTCTGTTTGTTAGTTTTCCTTCTAACAGGCCCCTCAGCAGCAGATCAGTTGGAGTTTGCCGGAGGTCCACTCCAGACCCTGTTTGCCTGGGTATCACCAGCGGATGCTGCACAGCAGCATATATTGCCACCTGATCCTTCCTCTAGAAACTTTGTCCCAGTGGGGCACCCACCAGATGCCAGCCAGAGCTCTCCTCCATGAGGTGTCTGTCGGCCCCTACTGGGAGGTGGCTCCCAGTCAGGCTACATGGCGGTCAGGGACCCACTTGAGGAGGCAGTCTGTCCATTATCAGAACTTGAACACTGTGCTAGGAGAACCACTGCTCTCTTCAGAGCTGTGAGGCAGGGATGTTTAAGTCTGCTGAAGCTGCCCACAGCTGTCCCTTCCCCCAGGTGCTCTGTCCCAGGGGGATTGGGGATTTATCCATAAGTCCCTGACTGGGACTGCTGTCTTTTGTTCAGCGATGCCTTGCCCACAAAGGTGAAATCTAGAGAGGCAGTCTGCCTTGCTGAGCTGTGGTGGGGTCCTCCCAGTTCGAACTTCCCAGTGGCGTTGTTTACACTGTAAGCATAAAACTGCCTATTCAAGCCTCAGCAATGGCGGACTCCACTCCCACCACCAAGCTTCAGCATCCCAGGTTGATCTCAGACTACTGTGCTAGCCACGAGAATTTCAAGCCAGTGGATCTTAGCTTTGATGGGCTCCGTGGGCATGGGACCCACCAAGCCAGGCACCGAAGGGAATCTCCTGGTCTGCCAGTTGCAAAGACCATGGAAAAAAGCACAGTATGTTGGCTGCAGTGTACTGTTCCTCCAGGTACAGTCTGTCATGGCTTCCCTTAGCTAGGAAAGGGAAATTCCCGACCCCTTGTGCTTCGCTGGTAAGGCAATGCCCCGTCCTGCTTTGGCTCGCCCTCCATGGGCTGCACCCACTGTCCAACCAGTCCCAGTGAGATGAACCAGGTACTTCAGTTAGAACTGCAGAAATCACCTGTCTTCTGCGCCCATCTCGCTGGGAGCCGCAGACCAGAGCAGTTCCTATTTGGCCAGCTTGCCAGAAAATACATTTAATGATTTTTTAAGTGTGTAATTGATGTTCTGATTGCTTTGTTACTGGGAGCCTAGATTTTATTGTCTTCCTTTATACAGCGTTTAGTTTTGTTTCAGCAGTCTACTACTGCTGATCAGCTTAATCCTTTTAGTGATTGATATTAAGCATTGCATGGGCGGTCATAGAGTTGCTCTGCTTCTTATGTTTTACCTTTCTTGTGTCTCAATTTAATGCCCAGAGTGTTCAGCAAAATCTTCACTCTGACTTGTTAGAACTTCTCATTGCTTGTCCTACTTCACAGACTCTCATTGTAGACAAAGACTGTGCAGATTTCTGAAACTCCTGTTTTGCTTAACTCCTCTTCAGAACTCTGCCTCAGAAATGTCATTTGACTCAGCATGTCTGAATGCCAATCCCTACCTTTTCTGCTCTGTGAGATTGCTTTGTTCTGCTTGGGATTTACTTCTCTGTACCATAGTCTGAAATGTGCCCCCATGCATAAAGCTGAGACAATTATAGTACTACATCTTGAGTTTTCCTTCTTTCAGAGATCACAGTGCTGTGCTTTCTGTCATCAGGTTGTCCAATATCTGAAAATAGTTGCTTAAAATAACTTTCCTAGTTTTTTTATTTTTTATTTTTTATTATTTTTTTTTTTTT
>NW_012106441.1:1520360-1521275 GCF_000951045.1 Mandrillus leucophaeus | reverse complement strand
TCACATCCCTTGTAAGTTGGATTCCTAGGTATTTTATTCTCTTTGTAGCAATTGTGAATGGGAGTTCACTGATGATTTGGCTCTCTGTTTGTCTGGTATTGGTGTATAGGAATGCTTGTGATTTTTGCACATTGATTTTGTATCCTGAGACTTTCCTAAGTTGCTTATCAGCTTAAGGGGATTTTGGGCTGAGACAATGGGGTTTTCATGATACACAGTCATGTCATCTGCAAGCAGAGGCAATTTGACTTCCTCTTTTCCTAAGTGAATACCCTTTATTTCTTTTGCTTGCCTGATTCCCCTGACCAGAAATTCCAATACTGTGTTGAATAGGAGTAGTGAGAGAGGGCATCCTTGTCTTGTGCTGGTTTTTAAAGGGAATGCTTCCAGTTTTTGCCCATCCAATATGATATTGGCTGTGAGTTTGTCATAAATAGCTCTTATTATTTTGAGATACATTCCATCAATACCTAGTTTATTGAGAGTTTTTGGCATGAAGGGCTGTTGAATTTTGTCGAAGGCCTTTTCTGCATCTATTGAGATAATCATGTGGTTTTTGTCTTTGGTTCTGTTTACGTGATGGATTACATTTATCGATTTGCATATGTTGAACCAGCGTTGCATCCCAGGGATGAAGCCGACTTGATCGTGGTGGATAAGCTTTTTGATGTGCTGCTGGATTTGGTTTCCTAGTATTTTATTGAGGATTTTCTCATCGATGTTCATCGGGGATATTGGCCTAAAATTTTCTTTTCTTTTTTTGGTCTCTGCTGGTTTTTGGTATCAGGATGATACTGGCCTCATAAAATGAGTTAAGGAGGATTCCCTCTTTTTCTATTGATTGGAATAGTTTCAGAAGGAATGGTACCAGCTCCTCTTTGTACCTCTGGTAGAATTCGGCTGTGAATCCTTCTG
>NW_012106441.1:1498092-1512475 GCF_000951045.1 Mandrillus leucophaeus | reverse complement strand
TTATTTTTTATTTTTTATTATTTTTTTTTTTTGAGACGGAGTCTTGCTCTGTCGCCCAGGCTGGAGTGCAGTGGCACTATCTCGGCTCACTGCAAGCTCCGCCTCCCGGGTTCACACCGTTCTCCTGCCTCAGCCTCTCGAGTAGCTGGGACTACAGGCGCCCGCCACCACGCCTGGCTAATTTTTTATATTTTTAGTAGATATGGGGTTTCACAGTGTTAGCCAGGATGGGATAGTCTCGATCTCCTGACCTCGTGATCCACCCGTCTCGGCCTCCCAAAGTGCTGGGATTACAGGCGTGAACCACCGGCACCCAGCAACTTTCCTAGTTTTATAGTTTGTAAAAGGCAAGAGTGGTAGCCTGATACCATTATGGATTGCAGCAGGATCCATCTACTACACTGTGACAGTTCTTTTGCAACAATGGCTTTGTTAATGAATCTTTAAAACCAACCTTTAAAAATGTGCTCAGTTATTGATATTCTCAATTATTTATAAAATATACCTACTAACACCCTTGACATACTACATATATAGCTTAATTAAGGCTTCATTTTAGTATATTGCCAAACTTCAGCTCTGTCATTGAGTCGTATGCTTTCTCAAGACTCAGCGAGCTTACTTCCATACCTGTCTCTGCCAGTTATACTTGACATTGTAATTCATAATGTAATTGAGTGCTACAGTCTGCTTATATGAGGACAAGAGAGTCCTTTCTGTTACAGTTCTGTTGAATACTTTGAGAAGACGATAAAGGTGAATTTCTAATGATAGTATTCAAGACTTGCAACCCCACAATATGGCGACGTGGCATATTGAATATTTTATGAAGAAAGCAGAAGCAAAAGGTCATTCTGACCTTCCCTGCTCCCTGTCTCTTATGAGGTAGGTTGTAAAATGAAGGATTTTTTTTAACCTTTCCCTGAAGCAGGTTATACAACCTTTTTGTGAGAGGTGCCTTACCTATATGTTGAGGAAGATAAAGGATCACAGAGAAGAATCTGAACAAAAAGCTTTGCTAAGTTTCTGCAGTATGTTACCATTAGATCACACCCCCTTTGTCGTATCATATTTCTGACTACTTCTAGCCTACCCTATAAAAACACTCTTCATCTAGCCTACCCATAAAAACACACAGGTTTAACTCTTTTTTGGATCTTCATTTCCATATGAAGCCTTACGTGTCACATAAAACTTATATTAAATAAATTTGTATGCTTTTTCTCTTGTTAAACTGTCTTTTGTTTTGGGACTCTCAACCATGAACCTAAGATGGGTAGAAGAAAAGATATTTTGTCTCCCCCATACTAATAATTCCTGTCAAAGTATTTCGAGTAAAAGGATTGTGTGTGGTGTAAAAGGAAATCATTAAATTCTAGACAAATTTTGGACTCAGATTATTTCACAAACATTTTTATATTCTCACTCCACATTTACAAAACCAAAACTATAAATTGTAGATGGCGTATTTTCTTGATAGTTTATGGAAAAAACAACACTTGGGATTCTGATAAATGGACCTGTACTCAAAAGGCATGGCCCAAATCAGATTATTAAAAGAATGCACATGTACATTCTTGCATTATAATATAATGTTTAAGGTTTGTGTATATTTGCTTACTTAGTACTTCCCTGGTTTTAATAGTATATTCAGGCAACTGAGCTAGGACCAGTTCTTAACAATAGAAAGGAAACTTCTGTTGCATAGTTTTTTATTCTTATGCTAAATTGACAAGGAATCCCCTTACACTTTTTTAATATGCCTTCTTGCAATCTAGTTTGACTTGCACATCATTGCCTCATGAATATTTCATTATTAAATCATAAGCATCCAGTTTTCAATCCATTATTTTCTCTTATTTCCAATGTCCTTTTCAGATATAATTAAGTTCCTTTATTGCTTAAACCATTGCTTGATTTTAGGAAATTTATGTTCTGGCCCTTTGTCCTGATGTTTGTTTATTTAAGAATTATTTCATCTTTAGTTGTTTACTGCCATACCTTTTGTTTTCATAATTCTTAATGTATGCTATATGTTCTTTAGTCTTTTTAATTTATTACCAGGAGATGAAGAGTATTATTTAGTTAAGAAATAATAGATTGGTTCCGTTCTGTTCTGTTCTTTCTTGGCTTCCCTTTCTTTTCCTTCCCTTCCCCCTCCTTCCTGTTCCTCTTACCTTTTTCCTTCCCTGTGGGTCCTGCTTTATTGCCCAGGCTGGTCTAAAATTTCCTGTGCTCAAACAGTTGATTTGCCTCAGCCTTCCAAGTAGCTGGGATTACAGACATATTCCATCTTATCTGGTTTAGATTGGTTCTTTGCAAAAGGTAATGTTATATAAGCTCCAGGTACCTAATGGCCAGACTTTCCCCCCCCCCCCACCTTTTATTATAGCTTCTGAAAAGCTGCCAGGTATCCTAAAATAGGTACATGACTTGATGATTTAAAAATCTGAAAAATCCGGCCAGGTGTGGTGACTCATGCCTGTAATCCTAGCACTTTGGGAGGCCAAGGCAAGTAGATCACCTTGAGGTCAAGAGTTCGAGACTAGCCCGGCCAACATGGTGAAACCCCATCTCTACTGAAAATACAAAAATTAGCCAGGCGAGGTGGCGGGCGCCTGTAATTGCAGCTACTTGGAAGGCTGAGGTGGGAGAATTGCTTGAACCCAGGAGGCAGAGGTTACAGTGAGCTGAGATCACGCCATTGCACTCCAGACTGGGCAACAGAGCAAAAACTCTGTCAAATAAATAAATAAATAATCAACCAACCAATCAACCAAAAAATCCATCCAGACATGGTGGCTCATGCCTGTAATCCCAGCTACTCAGCAGGAGGTGGATTGCTAGAGTTCAAGACCAGCCTAGCAACATAGTGAAACCCCGTCTCTACAAAAAAAAATACAAAAAATTTGCCAGGCATGGTGACATGTGGCCTATAGTCTTAGCTACTCAGGAGGCTGAGGTGGTAGGATCACCTCAACCCAGAAACTCAAGGCTGCAGTAAACCATGATCATGCCACTGCATCCTAGCCTGGATGATGGAGTGAGATCCTTTCTCAAAATAAATAAATAAGTAAAAATAAAAAAAAAAATCCTGAAGTATTGGGTTAAAAAGCAAATCCATTTAGCTGCTAAAAAGTTGAAATTATCAAATGTTACGTTTTTGTAATTGTATTAAAAAATATATTTAATAATTTTCAAAATGCTTCTGTTAAACATACTGGTTTTTATCGAGGCATTGATCCTTGATTTATTTGTTAAGCATATTTTTCAACAATTTCAGTTGTTCCAAAGTTTGAACTTAGAAAACTAAGATTTTTAAGTTTTCCTTACAAAAATGCAAAAAGGTGTTCCAATAGATTTTTCTTATTTGGGGGAAAAATTGTATTTTTACATCATTTTTCTAAAATTGCATTCATCATAAAATAGTTCCTTAGTAAACTTGATTTGGTTATGTCATATGTCAAATCATATACTACTATTAGGAGGAAAATCTTTTGAATACCCATTGCAAAGTTTATGACTGACACTACTGTAACAAAAGACAGATTAACAAGAAAAAAGCATAACAAATGTTTTACTTACTATTTATTTTTTAAAGGGATGGGGTCTCCCCAGCTGCTTTCAAACTTCTGGCTTCAAGCAGTCCTCCCACTTCAGCCTCCCTGGGAGCTGGTATTACAGACGCATGTCACTGTATCCAGCTAACAGATTTTTTAAAAAACCAAAGTTTTACAGGCAGTGGCAGTCTGATAGATTTTCCTGGTTTGCAGTTTGAATGTCATAAACGTTGTCTACACATGAGTTGTGATTTCTCTGAAGTTTCTATCAATTTATCCAGCCTCAGTTTATAAGACTTCAGGAAAAGGGAACTTTTAATTTCAGTAATTCCAAGTCAAAGGTTGAGAGAAAACTAGAAATATTAGTTTGGACAACTGTAGCTAGATATTAGAAGAAACCAGAAGAATTTAGGATTCATTCCAGTTTGTAGGTAAGTAACAAAACTTCAAAAACAATGTGCTAAGATCTAATAGGTGCACTGTAGTTTTCTTCTAAAACATAATTTTTCTTTCTACAGTCATCCTCATTTTTATCAAGGATAATCAAACTAAGACTAATTTGTTTGCAAAATAAGTTTAATCATACTAAACTTAGTGATATGGTTTGGATCTGTGTTCCTACCAAATCTCGTGTGGAGATATAATCCCCGACACTGGAGGTAGAGCCTGTTGGGAGGTAATTGGATCATCATGGTGGTTCTTCTTGAACAGGTTAGCACATCCCGTCTGTGCTGTTCTAGTGATAGTAAGTAAATTAGTTATCATGAGATCTGGTTTTTTAGAAGTATGTAGCATCTGCCCTCTTCTCTTTTCCTTCTACTCCAGCCACATGAAGATGCCTGCTCTGGCTTTGCAGTGAAAAGTAAAAGCTCTCTGAGGCCTCCCCAGCCATGCTTCTTGTACAGCTGACTAAACTGTGAGCCAATTAAACCTCTTTTCTTTATAAAATACCCAGTTTCAGGTATTTCTGTATAGCAATGTGGGAACAGACTAATATACTTAGCCTGATTATTTACATTATGTGCAGCATAGGCTCTTTTTAAGTCTGTTTTGTTGGAACTTTTCATGAGGAGTCTCAAATTGAATTTGTAAAAGCCTCTCGAGACTAGAAGGCCAAGCCAAGGACTCTTCATAAGACTTTGCATTCCTAGAGATTAGGTGAATTCCTCTTTGAGGACCCCAAATATCCTGAGGTTCCTGGGCCTTCCAAGAAGTGGCATTCCTTACTCACCTAGCTGTAAGGCAACCATACAACCATGTATTCTAGTTTTTTAACCCATAAAGGGTTTTTATTGGCTCCATAGAGTCAAACTTCACTTTTTAAAGTTATTTGGTTGTATTTGAAAATAAGACATTCTAGTCAAAGTCTTGGTAATATAAGCAGTAAATACACAATTTCCTGTTACAAGAACAGATTCTTCCTGAACTTGTGCAAGTAACTATGATATAAAAATAAGAATACTTGCTAATAGTTCCCGGATTCTAGAAGGATTATGCAGGGAGAGAATTTTTTCAATTTTTGTTTATAAAAGTATACTTTGCTAAATTGCTGTGAGCTATATAGATAGCTTAAAAGAAAAGAAAAACGAATTTCCTTAAATCTGGAAAACAAAACATTAAAGACCCGCAATGTTTCAGACAAACAAACAATTATCCTCATTAGTTCATTCACCTTCATGTAATTAGTTCTTGTTCTGCTTGATCTTGATGAGCAGTTTCACGAACCCATTAGTTTCTTCATTTGAGTTCTGGAAATTTTTATGCAGTCCAATGGTATAATCTTAAAGTTACCAGAAATCTGTGTTCTAGAGTACTTGTCAGTCTTTTTCATTAATCTTCTTGAAGATGAGGCAATTTAAACTACAGCTCACTGCAAACACTTTCAGAAAAGGATCAAAATATATAGTAACTGTCTTATGAATGACAGAAGACTTAAAATGGCCATGGTTAAAAGTCTGATGACTGTTCATTATCATAATGATGCAGTTGGCAAGGAAGTTTGGCAGTTTTTTAGTATACAAAATGTTAACATACTAGCCAGAATTATGACCGATAGCATTACACCAGAACATATCAGAATTTTTGAAATGTCAAATAATTTATGGAACGCTCATTAATAACATAGTCATAGATAATAATTTTGGGAAGTCTGAACATCACTTATTATTTAACAGTGCTTCCTATATAATTTAATATATCAAATAAGCCTAATTAATATCTCCAACAGGTTGAGAGACAAATCCTTTGAGACTTTCCAGGGACCCTCTGGAAAGATCCAAAATTAGAGGTTTAAAAGACATTCTAGTCAAAGCTTTGGTAATATAAGCAGTAAATACACAATTTCCTGTTACAAGAACAGATTCTTCCTGAACTTGTGCAAGTAACTATATTGTATAAAAATAAGAATTTTACTTTAAGAAGTAAAAAAATGTCAAAAAGTTTAAAGCATTTGATTAAATAGGCCCATAGGGCACTGTGAAACATCACCAGTTACAAAAGATTTTAAAGGCAAATACAGAAAACTACATAGTTATAAATATGTGGAGCTAAATAATGAGAACAAATGGACACAAAGAGGGAACAACAGACACTGGGGCCTACTTGGGGTAGGAGGGTGGGAGAAGGTAGAGGACTAGAAAAAAATAACTATTAGGTGCTATGCTTAGTACCTGGGTGATGAAATAATTGTCCACCAGACTCCCATGATATCAGTTTACCGATATAACAAACTTGCACTTGTATTCCTGAATCTAAAATAAAAGTTAAAAAAAAATTATCTTGATAAAACACAAAATCTTTGTTTATTTGGCCAGTTACTTAACAGATAAAGAAAACCTTCACTTTCTTAAATCAGTACTCCAGGAAAATTTGTCATTTTAACAGAGAAAACCTAATTTCTAGTTTTGCATCAGTGTACTATTAATACTATAGCTATAGCTAATTTTAATAAAACTATGTAAATGAATTCATTCAATCTCAGCCATCTTTGACCACATGAGATAAGATTTTTTTTCCCCAAGATTCCTTTTCCATAAGCCTTTTTTAGTCTTGAAACAAATATCCAACTGCTTTTTCTTCCTGCTTTTTTCTCTTATTCTGGCAAACTACTCATTTTACTTTAGCACGGAATTAATTTACTCTCTTTTCCCATAATGGAAAATATATCCTCATGCCTTAGAACTTCTCTTACCAAAAAATACATCCTTTATTGCATATTTTTTTGTATAAAAGTTGTTTCTCTTCACCCTTCTAAATTTGTAACTTAAACTATATATATATTAGAATTTTAATACTTAACAATTGTGAACTGTCATGTAGTAATATTCTGTAGATTAATATTATGATTTCTAGAAACATGCTTCCTTATAGTACAATTTCTCATTTTTATTAACAGACCAAATATGTTTAGATACTCTATAGTGTATAAAAGCAATATGCCAAAAGTATATAAATTCAAATTTATGTTCAGCAATTAATGTTTCAGCATTTTATTTTACTAAGAAATGACCTAGACGTTTAATGAATATCTGTCACTTAATCTTACTTAAGTATAACTTTAAGGTTGCAAGTTACCAAAAAGATTTTGGAACCTCTTTTTAAGTTGACGTCTTGTATAAAATGTTATTATTGAAAAGTTCACTTACAAATTTTACTCCAGTTATATTTATTTAACTTACTTGTGCTCAACAATTATACTCAAACTGCTCATGACAACTTCTTGAGACATTAAACAAAGCTAAGCATCATTTTATTTTTCTTGTTGAAAAATCAGGCAATTATCAAAAATACCATAGAAGCAAAGAAACTAAATAGTTAAACTTATGTTTAAACTTGCTTCTTCCTGTCTCTTTTTTTCTTTTGGTAACAGTTGTCTCCCTGAAGTTTGTATTTCTAAAAGATAACTATTGAGTTCAAGAGAAGACAGGTAGAAAATTTACATCTCAAAGGCACAGAAAAAGAATGTAAGTTTTTTCCAAGGAGGAGTTTTGTAACGTATTTTTGCCTATTATCAAAGATTTTTCTTACGGAGGCTGTGGATGAAATTTTTAGGTGAGTGAGTGACTGAGGAAACATCTAGCAGTTGTCTTTCCCCAAAGTTCATCTAAGTGAACAAAACATCCATTTCTGTTTTCAGATAGTTTTTTTTTCCTCTTCTCAGCCTTACATGGTTGCTTTTGGGATACCTTAAATCCCTGGAGAGTAGGGGTACTTGAAGTTCAAATTACTGAGGGGCTGGAGTGGAAAGAGAGGGAGTCTGGCAGGGGTAGACAGAAGGATGGCAAAGTAGGAACTTGAAGGGGAAAATATCAAGATTCAAAGTTACTTTATGGAAGATCAGAAGGAGGAAAGGGGAGCAGAAGAAAATGGAAAAAAAGGTCCAGAAGGAAGAGGAAGGAGCCAGTGTGGGCAGTATCTTAGTCTATTTGTGTTGCTCTAAAGGAATACCTGAGACTGGGTAATTTATAAAGAAAAGAAGTATATTTGGTTCGTGGTTCTGTAGGCTGTGCAAGAAGCATGGTGCCGGCATCTGCTTCTGATGAAGACTTCAGGCTGATTCTACTCATGGCAGAAGGTGAAGGTGAACCGGCTTGTGCAGAGATCACATGGTGATAGAGGAGGCAAGAGAGAGAGAAGTAATGTGTCAGGCTCTTCTAAACAACCAGCTCTTGGAGGAACTCTTGCAGAAACTAATAGAGCAAGAACTCACCCATTACCACAAGGACAGCACCAGACCATTCATGAGGTATCTGCTCCAATGACCAAAACACCTCCCATTAGGCCACACTTCCAACATTGGGGATCAAATTTTAACATGAAATTGGGAGGAGACAACCCTTTCCAAAGATAGGCAAAAAGAAAGAAAAGACCTTTGTTGTTATAGTGGTTATGGATCTCCAGTTTCCCATGAAACGTGGCATGCCTGTAATCACGCACACATTAACCTGTGACATTAACTAAGTGACTAACCAAGCAGCTAAGGTTGAGACGACAGAATCCCCTTAAAGACCGGGATCTTTATTACAAACTTCCCTGAGAGCTGGTGTGGTTGGACAGAGAATGTCCTTTAAAAAATGTTTAATTGTTATTTTCTTGAGGACAGAGATCCTGTTTTCACTGTTGTTCATTGTGTTCGGTGTCTAATATGTAGTAGGTGCTAAAAATACGTTGAATAAATGAGAAACATTCTTTTTGTTGTTGAAGGTAAGCACTTCACATATGTTATTTAGTACTCATTTTAGCATAGCAAACTGATTTTATATGTGATGAAAAAGGAGAGGTCTATTAATTTGCCCAAAGTTGAGAACTGGGATTCCAACCCAGTTTTGACTCAGTCCTTTGCTTTTAGCCAGGGCTTTCCTGCTCAGAAGGATCTAGGAATGGTAAAAATAGTTTGAGATTGAAAAACATGTCTCTAATTATTAGTTTTTTACTCCTTGTATGATCAGTAGCATCATTTGCATGAACTATTTCTATCATATTATCCACAGCATTTCATTTAAACTACACTTTTGGCTCGATGATAATTTTGCCCAGTATGCAAAATATAACAGATGTCACATTCCAACACTTAATTCATTGCCTGATTGGACTCCAACATCAATTTCTTACTTTAACAAACAAACAAAAGTTGGTTCTACTGGCACAACTCAAATTTATTTTTATATTTTTTATTATATCTGAATCCTTATGGCCCCTAAGTTTTTAGAAGTGTTCAGGTTCTTCCACAGTAAGTAAATAGATATGATAATACTATCTGCCAACTCTTTATATTTTTTAAACTATAAAATTTATTTTGTAAAATGTCCTTATTTATGAGACCTTTAATGAGTTTCTTGCTTTAAGTATCTGTAGGTTACTTGAAAGAAAGTTTTTATTACAGGCCTAAGACTTGTTTTTCTTTTAACATCTTTCATGGTTGAAATAGAATATAAATTCAGGCATCAAATTTAGATTACTTTTAGCTGTAAATAACTAATAGTCTGCAATAGAACAAGTTTCTGTAAGCAGTATTTTTAATGTTTCAGTATGTACTCTACTAAAACTTTTCAGCATTGATTCATACTAATATGCAGTTTAATGAACTTACTAGGAAAAGCATGGTAAAAATTTTGGATTTTCTGGGTGTACTGAGAGATCTAGCAAAAATGCATCCCAAAGTGCAAAAACCTTACATTTATTTCTCTTTATGACAAGTGTAAACTGTTAAGATTAAGTGGGTGGGGCAACCGGAAGTAATTACTAAGGCCAGTGGCATTTTTGTGGTTTAATAAAGGCAGAAGCTAATTATTCAGTTTTTATTTAAGTGAAATGGTGCCAAAAAGGAGGTTCCTGCAGAGCAGCTGCACTCCTTCAGTGTTACCCTAATTTACCAAAGACACAACTGTCACAAACAAAACTTTTAAACTTGATATATAGCCACAAAAGTAAGGAGGCTTTTGTTTGGAGTGCATGCAGAAGAACTCCTTTATACAAATCAACCGGCAGATGACGGACAATGATGAAAATTTGATTCTTTGAAGTCATAATAGTCATTGAAATGTGTGAAATTCTGGTATTGAAAAGAGAGCGGCCAGCAAGACTCTAAATCCTGGGTGGTTGCAAGAAGCTTGCTGGGAGGTTTTTCTGCATTTTGACACCAACTTCCCATTGCTTGTTCCCTGCTTCCTTTGTTAAAGAAAAAAAAAGTTGAATTCACAGAAGATAAATGGAGACAGTTGATAACCGAATCATACAATTTTAATATGGAAAGCTAATATTTTATCATGGAAATTGGTATTTGAAAGAATAAAGTTCATATACGTATACTGGTACATTCATAGTGATTTTTTAAATTCCTCTTCATTTATGTAGACTTGTGAAATGGCGGGTCAGCTATCATCTCCTCCAAAATTTAAAATTGTTGAAGATATAGTATTGAAAGAATGAACTTTGGAATTATAACATGCATCTTTCCATTAGCAAATTTTGACTTGAATGCCCTTAATCTGTGAATTATTGACTTATTAGTTATCATTTATTAAAATAGCATATTGTACATAAGGTTGTATTTCTGAAACTTTATTAGGATAATGACATTAATAATGGAAACATAGGTTTCATTCTTGACCCAACTATTCAACAATTAAAAGTTTTAAAATTCAATAAATCTGTGTATATTACTTATGGAGTAGCTTGTTTTATTGGAATTTATAGATAATTATTAATTGGTGAGTCTTGAGGTTCTTCAGGTGCCAGCTTGAAGGCTTTTCATACCTATGTGATTTCGTTTTTTGAATTATTATTTATAAATTATTTATCTCTATTTTACCAGTAAATGAGAAATTTGTAAAAGGCAATAGTGACGTCTTTCTCCAAAGCATTTCTAGCTTTTCTAAATAGGTTTCAAAAACTCACAGGTGATCCATATTGCCATACAAAAGTAGAAATCCATAAAGAATACAGTTAGTTCAATATAATTTAAATAGTTTACAGATTTTAAATTTTTTTTGTGGAAGTTAGATCTCAGGTAGCTCCGTGAGAATTTAGAGGGAACCACACAAAGCGTTGAAGACACAAGTAGAGTTCAGCATAGCGCCTCGTAGTTCTTTTCAAGTGTTACATTGTTTTCATGGAATCTTGGAGTGGGAGCTTTAACCCATTGAAATGCACTTAAAGAACAGGTTCTTCTGTCACTAGCCAAAGCTGTGTGGATGAAATGATAACAATAGGGTGTCGTGATGCATTTTTAAAGTGTGAGAAATCAGGTTGTCTAGACTGAGAGTGTGCCTACAGGGACTAGGAATTTTAGAGCCTCTGTGCCCTTTAGGTGTCAAGTATATGAGAGATGCCAAGCCTCTTTATTCTGTCTTTGGCAGCAGCTCAACTGGGCTGTAGTACCTTACATGTCTTCTGCATGCAAAAACAGTGATTCTGTGTCATGACAACTTGGATTCCCAAAATCAGAAACCCACTTGTTCAAATGCCAACTTTAAATTAGGGGAAGATATCAAATAATTGCCGTAATTTGAGGAGACATGGAAGTTTGGTAGTTACGAGTTCAAAATATAAATAGCTTAGCAACATTGTGTAGACACTTTTTAAAAAAGGTTTTCTATCCTAAAATTTATACTGTCCTTTCTACTTTGTAGATCAAATACTGTTTTATAGTATAAATCAAGAAATACTATTTCAATTTTTTTCAAAACTTGAAAAAGTTTAAAATCTTAAGTTCTTTAATCACTTTGACATATATGTATCACAGTATAGAAGTAGGTAAAGTAAAAGTGTTTCCTCTAATCTTCCTGAGGTAACTAGTGTTAAGAGTTTAATGTGTTTCCTTTCGTATAGTTCTAAAAATAGACATAATTTACAGCTCCAGCTTTTATGAACTCAGCTCAGAACAGAGGGAATGCTTTGGAATTTGGAAAAGATGCCCCACCCCATAATTCTATAACATGCTTATAGTGTTTGTTTATACCCAGCTTAAGCTGTATATAATATTAAATAATAAACTACTATGGCAGATTGCAAGTATTACAGTGAATTCAAAGGAGGATTTAAACATTGAGGACTTCCCAGGAGTTGAGCCACTTAAGCTCTTAAGTAGAGACATATATGCTTCAGGAAGTCATTAAATGTAATAATGCTTAAACTTTTTTTGAAGTTGAACCTGAATATTAGAAATTACCAATTAAAATATTTCACACCTTTAAAAATTATGTGCCAACTTCACTCATTTTGTTTTTACTTTAACCTAGATATAGAGAAACTTTAAAAATAAATAAATGTAGGCACATATTAGAAGTGCATATTTGTGTAAATATTTATATGGATAATTTTCATAGTTTCTCTAAACAGACAAGCTGTGACAAAGTAGCCACACCTAATTATTGATGCAGGTGGAAAGGTATTGTGTTAAATAGAGGATTGGTTGCCAACTAAAATAACTTTAAAGAACTGGTTTTCAATCTTGTGGATAGAGAGACTAGTCAAGTCAGAAATGTGCCTAAGTGTTTTTCCCACTAGTACGTACTGCAGGTAAGTATTCTTGCCAATTATTTGGTTCATAGCATTGATAGATTGAAACTACAAATAAACATTAGTCTTCATTAGGGTGTGTATTATAATGACATAAAAATTCACAGACATTTTCTAGTTTTCACAAGTTTGGTATAATCGTTTTTATGTTAACTCTTGTTTTTACCAAGTTATCCAAAATTTACGCTAGTAAGTGAACCATGATTTTAAAATGCTTCATTATTAAGCATATGGTTGACCCCAGTGTGATTTACTTTGATCAAATAAAATATTTTACCATTACTAAATGGAGGTTTAACCCATTTATGTCTGAGGTTGCAATTTTTTGAATGTTTGCAATCAGACCTTGGCAATGGCCTTAAGCAGTAGGATATAAATAACTCCCACGTGCTTAGAGTTCCAATAATGAAACAGTAGGCATAAATAGGTTTTAAACTCTGAATTACTTTACTAATTTGTGTCCTGACTGCCACTATGTTTTGATAAATGTATCTATTCTGGGGCATCAAAATTCTGTGCATTTTTAAAATGAGCATTTGTTACTGGATAACATTATAGAAAATCAAGTTAAAGTTACCATTGATTTCATCTCACATTCTGGCAAGAATTGTGCCACTGTTTGGGATTACTTTTGCAGAGTATGTTTGATCGTATCATTTCTCTAGTAGGTTTCACCAAAGGGAGATACATCAAAATGCTAATTAAAGTTGTTAATTTTAATTGTTTACAAAAAGTTCAGGTTTCCCTCTGAAGGTAATGCCTTGTGGGTAAGCAATTTGACACAGAAACTGTAAATAACAGATTGTCTTCTATTTAAGATTTAAATATTAGCCCTTTGTCAGATGAGTAGATTGCAAAAATTTTCTCCCATTCTGTAGGTTGCCTGTTCACTCTGATGGTAGTTTCTTTTGCTGTGCAGAAACTCTTTAGTTTAATTAGATCCCATTTGTCAATTTTGGCTTTTGCTGCCGTTGCTTTTGGTGTTTTAGACATGAAGTCTTTGCCCATGCCTATGTCCTGTATGGTACTACCTAGGTTTTCCTCTAGGGTTTTTATGGTATTAGGTCTAACATTTAAGTCTCTAATCCATCTTGAATTAATTTTCGTATAAGGAGTAAGGAAAGGATCCAGTTTCAGCTTTCTACTTATGGCTAGCCAATTTTCCCAGCACCATTTATTAAATAGGGAATCCTTTCCCCATTTCTTGTTTCTCTCAGGTTTGTCAAAGATCAGATGGCTGTAGATGATATAATTATATTAAAATCATTTTCAAAAAAAAAAGATTTAAATAAACATGCAAATAAAGATATACTTTTTATATCCCCTTTTCATATTTCCTTTATATTTTTTCTCCTCTGACTAGTTCACACTTGTTCACAAAGTAAGAGCATTGTTGACTATAGGCTCTTCTCTTAGCAAACAGTCTCTTCAGAAAATGCCAATGCTTTGTTGGACAAAAGGGCGTAAATTTTTTTACAATCCTTTTCCACTGTCTCCTACCACCTCCCCCTAATAAACCATTTACAGGTATCTAAATAGCAATTTATGTTGTAAAATATCAGAATGGTAGTGAAATAAACCAGAAAGTTTCTCTCAATTTATGAACAAATCTGAATGGAGTTGTATGAATATAGGAAACAACAAAAGTACATTAGTGAGTATATAGGCTGTTTGAAATATGTTTTTTTTTTTTTTTTTTTTGGCTTGTTTTTTTTTTTTTTTTTTTTTGGCTTGTTTTTCTGTAGGATGTCACTACTTTAACTGGCGTTCCAGAGGAGCATATAAAAACTAGAAAAGTCAGGATC
>NW_012106441.1:1464747-1498042 GCF_000951045.1 Mandrillus leucophaeus | reverse complement strand
ACAAATCTGAATGGAGTTGTATGAATATAGGAAACAACAAAAGTACATTAGTGAGTATATAGGCTGTTTGAAATATGTTTTTTTTTTTTTTTTTTGGCTTGTTTTTCTGTAGGATGTCACTACTTTAACTGGCGTTCCAGAGGAGCATATAAAAACTAGAAAAGTCAGGATCTTTGTTCCTGCTCGCAATAACATGCAGTCTGGAGTAAACAACACAAAGAAATGGAAGATGGAGTTTGATACCAGGGAGCGATGGGAAAATCCTTTGATGGGTTGGGCATCAACGTGAGTACTTTAGTTTAATGTGAATATTGTCAGCTCTCTTTTTCTATGTAGATTTTTATTTTAAATATGATTTCAAACTCCTTTATGTACAGTATACTTAGGACAGTACTTTTTGATGCTGTGCTCTTAGCACAATAAACTGTGACATGGTCTTTTTCAGAGTACTACTTATTAGATAAAAATGACTGAGTTTGAGAGCACTGTTATGGAACTCAAAGCTATGTATACAGTAGTCCCCCCTTATCTGCAGTTTTGCTTTCTACGGTTTCAGTTATCCGACGGACGGTACAATAAGATATTTCGAGAGATGGAGAGAGACTACACTTATATAACTTTTCTTACAGTATATCATTATAATTGTGCAATTTTATTGTAACTTATTGTTAATGTCTTACTATGCTTAATTTATAAGTTATACTTTATCATAGGTCTGTGTGTTTAGGAAAATACAGGATTTGGTACTATTCGTGATTTTAAGCATCCACTGGCATTCAATAGGAGTTTTGGAACTTGTCCCCCCTCCTCAGATAAGGGGGAATACTGTTTTATCCAAGATACTGTATGAATAATATTTGTAATATAGTGACACTAACTTGTCTTAAAATTACAATGAACTTCTTTGTAATATTTTATACATATATATAAAATATATATATCTTTTTTGTTTGGGGGGGTTAAGAACTAGGTGAATTTAGAAATTAGCTAACTTGAGGGAAACTTGTAAGTTCCTGAGATATTGTGATTAATAAATTACATTTTATTTTTATTTATTTATTATTTTCTTTAGAGATGGGGTCTCGCCCCCTTGCCCAGGCTGGAGTGCAGTGATGTGATCCTAGCTCACTGCAGCCCTGAACTCCTGGGTGATAAAGCAGTCCTCCCACCTTAATCCCCCAAGTAGCTGGGAATATAGGTACATGCCACAGCTCCTGGCTAATTTTTTTTATCTTTTTGTAGAAATGGAGCCTCGCTTTGTTGCCCGGGCTGGTCTCCAACTCCCGGCTTCAAGCGATCCACCCACCTCAACCTCGAAAAGTACTGGGATTACAGGTGTGAGCCACCACGCCTGGCCATTGAATTGCTTTTTAACAGTGTGTTGGAATAAATTCTTGTGGTACTAATGAAGTCAGTGACCTAATTCTCCATAATGGAATAGGGTCCAAATGTTAAATAGAAGGGCTGATTCCAGTTAAATTTAAAAAGCTGACATTAGAGAAAACATTAGGCAGATAAGCTAGAAAATTGTCATTCATATTGAAACTCTTAGAACATTGTATGTGTCCAGTCTCCAGTTGAAGGTAGTTATAAACTTAAATTAGAAAATGTAGACTGTCTTGTTTTAGAAAAGTATAATATGCAACATCATTTCCTGTTGATTACTTGGGAGACTTTTTTTTAGAAAACATCATGTTGCAGTTTAAATATAATTATTTTATTAGGCAAATGATATATAGGCACAATATTTTAGTTTTCTTCTTATGTTGCAGTTTAGTTCATTTATTAAAATGAGAAAAAAGTCAAACAATACAAATTCAATTAGAACATCATAAAAATACAAATGTACTTCCACAGATCTACAAATTTGTTATAAGATTAGTTATAATTCAATGTGTTATAAAATTAAGAGAACCAAAATGAAACACTTTGCTAAGAATATTCTGCTTTGTCATACCACCTAAGTAGAGTCTGGAGCACTCACTGGTAATAAAGCTGAGAAATAGATACTTATCCAACTTAGTCTTTGTAGTGAATCTGTATATGTGAGATGAGGCTGCCACGTCATGGTTATAAGGAAGGGATGGAATCAGCTCATCTCCCTCGAAGCCCATAGTTGTCATGTCTCCTGTAGAAGTAGTATAAGACCTGGCCTGGAAATTGTTAGAAAGGGAGCTACCAAATGGAAAACTGAATCTACCCAGTTTCTGGAAAACAACAGATGGAGGAACATTTGGCTTCCAAACTTTTTCATACATGAGATAATTTTCTTAAGTAATCTTGCTCTGGTGGGTTGTATATTCTGAGTGCTTGTCAAGAAAACAGAAGTCTCCCATTAACTCTAACTTCAAAGAATAAATACCAGGTCAGATTTCCCAATGCACCTTACTGTTTCAAGAGATTCCTGGTGGTGCCTGCATCAGTAAGTATGGTCATATATAGACAAAAGCAGTGGTTCTCAACTGAGGGTGCTTTTGTTTCCTTAAGACATTTGCCAGTGTGTGGAGACATTCCTGGTTGTAACAAGTGGTGGCTTCTGCTGACATCTAGTTAATAATGGCAGTGCTATGAGACACAAGACTGCCCTCCTTTGCAACCAAGAAAGAATTTTCTGGCCTCCCAAAAGCAGAAGATGCTGAGGATTAAAAGCCCCAGTATCAAGGAGAATACATTGAGACCTTTTTTTTTTTTCCTTACAAAAACGCAATATCCCCACCAATGTGAGATGTTAGATCACATTTTTGTACAAGGGTGGTTGTGGTAGGTGGAATTCTAAGATGCCCCAGGATATCTGCTTTTTTGTTGCAACTCTAATCATCCTCTTTCATAAGGTATGGCTACGTCCGTGACTTGTTCTAGATAGTTGATTATGGCATAGGTGGGGGGATGCTCTCTGGGGATTACCTTTCCTTATATCAGAAACAATAGGAATCTGTATTTTCTTTCTATCTTGTGTTTGCTTTCATAATAAAGTGATTTAGAATATCCCCCCGTTCATGGAAATTTTGCCCTGTAGTCTAAGGCCTTTCATACGTAATTGAATATTTTTGTTCTTTTTTAAATTTTAGATCCAGGGGGTACATGTGCAGGTTTGTTACATGAATGTATTGGGTGATGCTGGGGTTTGGGCTTCTAGTCAACTCATCACCCAAATAGTAAACACAATGCCCAATAGGCAGTTTTTCAACTCTTGCCCCCTCTCCCTCTCCTCTCTATTGGAGTTCCCAGAGTTTATTGTTTCCATCTTTATATCCATGTGTACCCATCGTTCAGCTTTCACAAATGAGAACATGCAGTATTTTGATTTTCTGTTTCTGCATTAATTCACTTAGGATGATGTCCTCCAGCTTCATCCATGTTGCCGCAGAGAACATGATTTGATTCTTCTTTATTGCTGCATAGTATTGCATGATGTTTATGTATCACATTTTCTTTATGTACCACATTTCTGTATCCAATCCATTGTTGATGGACACTTAGGTTGATTCCTTGACTTTGCTATTATGAATGGTTTCTTTTTGATAAAATGAGTTCTTTTCCTTTGGGTAGATACCCAGTAGTGAGACTGCTAGGTCAAATGGTAGTTCTGTTTTTAGTTCTTTGAGAAATCTCCATACTGTATTCCATAGGGGTTGAATTGCTTTACATTCCCACCATTAGAATGTAAGCATTTCCTTTTCTCTGCATCCTTGCCAACAATAGCCATTCTGACTGGTATGAAATGGTATCTCATGGTAGTTTTGATTTGCATTTCTGTGATGATTAGTGCTGTTGAGCATTTTTCATGTTTATTGGCCATTTGTATGTTTTCTTTTGAGGAGTAGGTGTTGGTATCCTTTTTATTTTATGTTTCACATAATATATGGAGTCATTTGGTAAACCACAGGCTTCTAGAAGCTGAAGGAATTTATAAGGAAAAACATTTGTCCCTATCCAGTGATTGAAATGTTAATGATTACTGTTTTTCAATCACATGAGATTTTTACATGTTCATCTATTCCCCAGACTCACTGTTGTAATACATTCCCAGCAACATTCAGTAATAAATCATTATTTGAGTACTTGTGCCTTATATACTCTAAATTGTTTATGGGTAAAATATTTATATAAGAATATACATTTGAGTGGTATAGAGGAGAAAAAGTAATATCTTCCTCACATCTATTGCAAAGTTTGTGGCTGAGACATCTGTAACAAAAGATAGTTTAACAAGAGACTCTAGCATACAGTTTCATTTTGTGTAAGTTTTATGTGATACAGGAGCCTTCAGGAATGAAGACCCAAAGAAACAGGGAAATCTGTGTATTTTTGTGCTTAGTTTTGAGGAAGAGTAGACAGTCATACAGAAAGATGGTTGGACAGAGTTTATGATCTAATGATCATAAAGTAGGAAGAACTTAGCCAGACCTGTTTGTTCAGATTCTTGTCTGTGTCTCTGTGTCTTCAGAAATGAGGACATTCCGTTCCTCCTGTTACAGGGTGGACAGTTCTGGAATGAGGGTCTTAGGACTGACTTCAGAAGGTCAGATAATTCTGTTATGTCCTACTTCAGGGGAGAGTGTCAGAGAGACCTTCCTGCTTCTGCTGTTTTCTCAAATGCCAAGCTGCCATATTTTGGGGATACTGTGTCCTGAAGACCATTAGTGGGTTGTTTAAATAAATAAAGTTTTACTTTGCTGTGCTTGTACAAAGGTTCACACAATCATTATTATAGTATTGCTTAGTCTGGAAATAGCATAATTAAATTTTGAAATATGTGGTGATTTAATACTCTGATGCTTTAAGACAAAACTGTAACCTACTATGCATAAAAATGGAAATGCTGTTTTTATTACATATTGATTGAAAATGAGATATACTACATGTTTGGGAGGTAAAGTTCTTTTCAAAACGTAGTTTTGCCAAAGTAAAACGTTTTTTGAAGCAATAGACCCTGTCTGCAATTGGTTTATCTGAGACGTTATTTTGAATCTTGAATATTTTTAAAAAATATTCATTACTTGTTTTTGCTCTGATGTTAAGAAACAACCAGTAGCATGAAAAAATGTAAGAAAAAAATTATTATTTAAAATATTTACTTATTTGATTTGATTAGAATAGAGAATTGCTACTCTTTTTTTTAGCATTTTTAATGACACAAAAATAGTATATAATTTTACTGCTTGAACATATTGAATTCTGACTTCTTTTGGTGAGATATTTTAAAGCTTTTTATAAAATTGTTGGAATTGTAAGCTGAAGGTTTTTCATGATCATCTAATTAAATTTTATCACTTAATTAAAAAGTAAACCTGTGTCCCAGATAAATTAATGGGTTGACCATAGTTTGGGTTCTCAACCGGCTTATATTTTATTTTACAATTATATATATAATACTAATATGTAGAACATTAAAGATATAAAATACTTTAAACCTGGCTAGATAAGTTCATACAGACTTGTATTTTTTTTTTTAATCAGGAGAATTACTATATTTAATGGAGAAAAGAGAATGTTAATATTTTCATGTGTTTTTTGCTGTGGTCAAGGAATGATTTTAGGATATGCTAAAAGAGAAATGACTATCCATCCTATACCTGGAATATATTTGTTTCCAAAGCCACAAGGTTTCCTAATTTAGGGGATCTTGGGCTTAACTTTATTCATTTCATCTAACTGATAGATAATTCTATCTAGGTCTATCATATTGATGGAATGGCTTGGAGGATTTAACAGACATCTAACCCTGCTGATGTAAGAGTATTACAGAGGATTAGAAGTATGCAGTATAAGAAATACAACAAATGTAACACCTGCAGAGATTATTTTTATATACCTTTGGAAGGATTTTTTTTTTTCTTTTTTTATCTTGCTTTTTAAATACACAGGAAAGGACACATTTCATTGAGCAGCAGAGGCAGTGCTAATGGAAAAGGTAATTTTACAAAGTTACAATGGTAATATTGTGACAGAAATTTGAAATCTTAAGTCTTTTCCCATATGTTTTCCTCAGTGGGGATTGAGGAGAAGGATCCTCCTTGTGAAAATGGGCTTCGTGACTATAAACATCGTTTTATTTTTTAAAAATATACTGAATACATTTCATTGTTATCTGCTTATCTACAGTATTTTTTTGAAAGGCCACTTTGGTTCACATGTAGGATTTTAAGATAAATGTGTTTGATCTTTGTTTTTAGATTTCTAAACTCATATTTTAAAGTACTGTATTTACATTTCTTCTCTCATCCAAAGTGGAGCTTTTCTTATGCTCTTTTAATTACCTGAGTCTTTAAATGTTAGAACTCAAAGGTAAAAGATTTATCTTTGTGTAAATATGAAAAATATCTTCAGGTGCAAAATTGTCCTTTGGGTTTGACCCAAGTGTTTTTACTTTTTAAATCTCCTTGATCCTGTTGCACGGAGAGAACATGACTTATCCTTGTTTAATATTGTAGCGAGTTGCCAAAGATAACTATTGGTTATTAATCTCATTTATTTTTTTTACAGTCTTTTATATTTTAGGTTAGTAGATACTTACTTTTCATTTATTTCTGTAAGCAGGACTTTAATTTTGATTAAACCTAAAAATGATTTATTTTTCCTCAGCTGTATTAGTGTACATTGGTCATTGAAACTCAGTGATCATTGGACTCAGTACTTTTTGTGTTAATCACATTCTGAAAATGTGACTTCTGTGTTAAATTTTAAAAATATTTTTTCATTGGAAAATTATGAATCTGTCATTCAGCTTCTGGAAACAAGGATTTGTTCCACATCATAGTGGACATAGAAGGTCAAACAGTTTAAGCAGAGATATGCACTAATGTAGATGTTGCAAATTCTCTCATCACTTGATCCTCAAGCCTTAAGTTATCAAAGTGGACATCTTACTTAGGTTGGCAGATAATTCTTTTGATGATGAGTAAGTAGCAAATGGAAGTATTGTCTGTATCATCTTTCCCCTTTATGTTGTAACACATTGCCAAGGCACTTTTAAAATTTGCTTTAATCAGGTCATTCAGGTTTTTTTTTATTAAATTTAAATAAGGATTCTGTCTACTTTTCATCTCATTACTGACTTTTGAACAAGTAAATGACTGTGTTTGCATTTTAGATTTAAACTATAGATATATGTTTCCATATATAACATATAAGCCAGGAATGTTACCAGTTACTCCTCTCCCTCCCCTGCTTACTACCCTCTCACCAGTATACTCCCCTCCCTCCATAGAAGCTCCCACAACAATTTGGTATATATCCTTCCAGACTTTTTACACTGTATGTATATGCATATATTTAAGTTCATATGTCTTTTGGTGAAATGTTATGATTTTCTTAGTATAAGTTTTTCACATTTCTTATTAAAATTATGCCTAGATATTTTAGTTTTATCACTATTTCAGGTGAGGTTTCTTCATTACATTTTCTAGTTGAGTATTGCTAATATTTAAAGTTGATTTTACATATAAGCCACATTATGTACTGTCTCTTTAGTTCTCATGGTTTTTCAAGGGATTCACTTTGATTTTCTAGTTGTATAATCTAACAATAGTGGCAGTTTGTTTTCTCCTTATAGCCAATTTCTCTTTCTTGCCTTGTTGCATTGACTGAAATTTGCAAAGTTGAATATTAGTTATGATATTCAACATCCTTATTGCCTTTTCATTTTTTAGCAGAAATGTTTCTGATATACTAAAATGGACAAAGTTCTTTTCTAATTTTGATCTACCAATAATAAAAAAAAAATCAGAATGGGTATTGAGTTTTAATGTTTTTGTAATGTCTATTGAAGGGCATTTTCTTCTTTAATCTGTTGATGTAGTGAATTTCAGTTATATATTTTCTAATCCAATTATATGTTCTATAATTGGATATGGATTTACTATTTTTAAGTAATATGTGTTTGGTAATGTGTATTTAACATTTTTGCATTCACCCAATCAGTGGAATTGGCCTGATGGAGGGTGGAGGGAGTATGCACACATAACTTCTATAGCAGAATATAATTTTTTTTTTTGCCCAGCTATTTGGCATTTCTTACATCAGAATATTTTTAAAATAACAAAAGTATTTATTAAAATATTGGTTTTAATATTACATATTTTTTCTCTATGGTCTTCATTATATATGTCTGCTATTTGCAGAAAGATAACCACCTGATATTTCTGAATGGTGCTAATCAAACTAACAGCATTTAGAGCCACTTATAACTGCTATTGATACTTAAACTAAAAAAATAAATAAGCTAAGCTTCCCAAGAAGAAAGTCATTCACTTGCTGTTCTGTGCCATTCAGAGGGCATCTAAGAAAAATTCGCAGTGCCAAAATGTTTCACCAATATATTTTATGCATGAATAGTTCTCTTAGGTAAAGTCAAGAGTCAGTTGATATTTATAATGCTAATTTTTATATTGTATTGATACTTAGATCTGTTTTGAATAATATTAAATAGGCTTTGCTCGTAAGCAGAAAATGATCATTGAAATACACAAATGGTAGATATCTTCACAAAGTCTGTTTTATGGTGTAGAACAAAAAGCAATTCGCCAACCAATGTTGGACATTATAATTATGAAACAATTTTTGGTATCATTTTATTGGTTTACTGATGTTCATTAGTGTGTAGTAAAGTATATGAAATGATATTGGAGGAAAAATAACCTAAAATCAACCTTGGAAATATGAACAGATACAATGTATTATTTTGCCAGGCTTAATATTGCTTTTTAAACTTTATTGAAATATACATTAAGAAAAGTATACAGATCAGAAGCATACAGCTTTGTGAATTTTTACAACCTGAACACATATGCATGTGAGTAGTACCCAGATTGAGAAACAGCATTTCCAGTACCTCAGAAGTTCCCATTTCATCCCATGCTTTTTTTGGATTTCAGCCTTCCAGAGGTAACCACTGTTCTGACTTCTAACAACATAGATTAGTTTTGCCTATTTTTTTTTTTTCACTTCAAGAAAATCATCCTTTATGTGCTCTTTCGTGACTGGCTTTTTTGCTTAACTTTGTGAGATTCATCCATTGCACACTGTTTATTGATGGTTATTTGTGTAAATTTGTTTGGGTTATTATGTATGATATAGTACTAAAATGAAGAATCTCACATATATCTTATAGTGGATATGTGGCTTTCTAATACGCTAATTAGTCCCTGAAATATTAGTCACTAGTTAATATTCAAACAATTTATATTAAGAAATAACAATCTATTAATTATCTGATCCCTAATGTTTCTCAAATTAATGACAGTAGCAACTTGATAAGTTTTGTTCCAACAGACAGTGAAATTACTGACAGATCACCTTGAACTTGTGGAGGATTATGCATTGTTGGAGTGGATCTGTTTCAGTTTTACCCTTAGTCTTGGAACCTAGTGTTAAAAAATAAAAAGGCACGGCCTTTCTGAAGTTTTGATAGAAAGCACAAGGTGTTTACCCACATTCTCCCTTCAGACTCAGTCTCCCCTGTAACAGGCAGCTGCTGAAATCTTTGATCAGTTCTTTCAGCCTTCCCAGCTATCATTTTGAAACCTTGCTCAATCATGTACAGTTCAAAAGCTCCCTGCTCTGTGGATTACTCCTTTCCAGCTGCTCTGGCAATCCTGGACTCCATCTCCAGGCACCTTGCACTAAGATTACAGCTTTCTGCTTGAGTTCTCGATGCTCCTAGCTTGTCTAGACTAGAGAATACCTTATGGGAAACACCGTATAAAGTTGGATCTAAATCCATTGTGGTTCCTTTTTTTGAAAGAAAACCCTAGTTTTTTTCCTGCTATTAGTCACTCTCTGGTCTCTGAAAATTATTTTTCTGTTTTGTCCAGAGTTTATAGTTAGATAAATCTGATATAATATTCTGCCATTACTCAAATTGGAACTTCAGTAATTGAGAAATGAGCAAATAAAGTCTAAAAATAAAAGCACAAATTATATTTAGTGGAGATTGAAAAAGAGATTATATACAGTTGGAGGAGGGTAGGATGTGAAAGACTTCATGGAATAAGTTAGTATTCAAAGTGAACCATAAGGGATTATTTGAATGGACTTCCATATACAGATAATAGGAGAGTATTCCAAGAGGAAGGAACAAATTGAACTGATGGGAAAGTACAGCCTGCATCTATATAAAAACAATTAGCAACCTGATTTGACTGGTTGGTTACTTCTCAGGGGAGTAATTAAAAAGAAGGCTAGCATGTAGTTCTGCCCATGTTACAGCAGTGCTTAAATGCCAGGGTAGAAGCCTGAAGTTAATGTGATAGACAGTGAAAACTATTTGAAATTGTTGAACTGGGCAGTGAGTAAGTTTGGGATTTGGACTTTAGGAAGACTAATCTTGGTGAAGGATGGATTGGAGTCAAGGAGGCAGAAAGATTAGTTAGGATGGGGTTATGGGAAGAATGAAAAAGAGCTTAAACTGGTGGTGACAGCATACCTAGAAAAGAACTGCAAAATACAGGAAATGAAGGAGAATGAGAAGGGTAGAAACTGAATGGCTGGAAGAATAGTGGCTTCTTCCAGTGGATGAATGTTGTTACTATTGGATACAATGGATATAAGTTGTTACTATTTGATTTCTATATGTATGTATTCATAAAGTGAGGATAATAATACAGGCTATACCATCTTTGCAGGAAACAGAGCTCTGGTCTCCTGGCTAAGTTTTCCTGCAATTTTTTCTGTCTTGTTTCTTATTCTCAACTAAGCCAGTGTGCCTATCAACACTTAACAGATTACTGCATCATATTTATGTTGACACTTCTGTTCTCAGTATGTATAGTTTAACTATCAACTGGAAAATCGTGTGTGCTTTGAAAAGGAGGAACCAATATAAAATTATGATGTTAGTACTAATATAGCCAGCCATATGAAGCTCTTTTGCTTACAAAGGGTAGGGGGTGGGTTATGATAAAAATATATATAATTATAGAAATCTCAGAGTAGCAACCATGGTCTGTGACCAGAACTTTGGCAGCAGTAATTTGTGGGTCTTCCCGTTAGTGAGAGGTACTCCCCATGTATTCTCTTCTCATATCTTTCCACTATCCAAATTACCTTTTGAATCCTCCTTTATATATTTTTTACTTCCACATTTCTAAACAATGTTTCATAGAATGCTATATTATTCACCTCTGAGAGAGTCACAATAAACATTTGTAGCAAACAGTGTTCTACCTTGTTGTAAGAATAAAAGTGGGGCGGGCACAGTGGCTCACGCCTGTAATCCCAGCACTTTGGGAGGCTGAGGCAGGTAGATAGATCACTTGAGGTCAGGAGTTCGAGACCAGCCTGGCCAACACAGTGAAACCCTGTCTCTACTAAAAATACAAAAATTAGCCAGGTGTGGTGGTGCATACCTCTAATCCCAGCTGCTTAGGAGGCTGAGGCACGAGAATTGCTTGAACCTGGGAGGCAGAGGTTGCAGTGAGCCCACATCACGCCACTGTACTCCAGCCTGGGCGACAGAGTGAGAGTCCATCTCAAAAAAAAGAAAAAAAATTAAACAATTAAAAAATTTTAAAAAATAAATAAAAGTGACATTTCTTGAAGTTGGATTTTCTAAAGAGCCTATGTAGATTTGTAAACATTAACACTGTACTACATTGAAGAATTCAATTGGATGTCAGATCTTGGAGCTTTATTTTTTTGTGCTTTAAAAGAATATTGTTAGTGATGGAAGGTTTGTCAAGAGTGGATAATCTTCAAAAAGGAGACTCAGAAGAAGTTAATTAAAAAAAAACAAGAATGTGTTGTTGCATTTTCTTGGGTAATGATAGTACTAGCAATTTTACACATCAGTAATCTTGATAGTAAATTTTAAGTTCCATTTAAGAATCCTCCTGGGTTTTTTAAATTCATCTCAGATTTTTTTTTAGAGTTGAATAAAATTATTAAAGACTAACTGAATGCCTTTGCAATTGTGAATTTTATTATTTGACAATACATATTAGAAAATCTCCCAAATTTAACACAGAAAAAGGTATTCCAATTAACAGTTTTGAAGAGATTATTACAAATAAAATATTCCATCAGTAATGTACTTATTTGATTTTATAGTAGCTGTTTATTTTATTTTAAATATTGATTTTGTTTCTCAGCCAAACCTTAATGTTAAACCTTGGAAAAAAATTGTTTCTTACAGGGCTGATCCCTTATCCAACATGGTTCTAACCTTCCGTACTAAAGAAGATGCAGTTTCCTTTGCTGAAAAAAATGGTATGTTTGGTCTGTTTTTGACAAAGTCAAGATATGGTTTTATGTTCTTACCTTAATTAAAATCAATCGGGTATACAGAATTTGAGTTGAAATCCAGTGCTTTCAATGTATCTAATATTTAATGTATCTAATCCAGTGGTTTCAGACTTTTTAATCTGCGTCAGAACACCCACCTCCAAAAAAAAAAACCTAAATTGGAATACTCATCTAACATGTAAAAGACAAAGTGCTCTAATTTAAAGTACAGACAGGGAATGAAACTACTGAACACCTACCTTTTTTATGAATTCGTCTGTAAAATTATTAACATTTGGTTAAACTTAATTGAACATATATGGCAGCCTAGTCCAGTTTTGACACCTCCATTTACAATTAAGTTCTTTGAGCCAAAATGCAATGCCAAAATCTAGTCTATTAATCTATTTAATAACTCTTCAATTATTTGAAAATATTGTCATATTGCCTGTAAAATTTCCCTTCAGCCTAAATGCCCACATTTGCTACTTTTCTAGATATGGTGGGCGTAATACCAACCCTAATCTCAACTGTATAATAATATTAATGTGGCCTAAGAGTATATTCGCTTTTAGGGCAGCCACCTAACATCATTGGGTTATATTGATCTTGCTATCAACAAAAATGCAAAATGTCTTCCTTTTTCCTTATTTTCTGCTGTTAAGCCAACATAGTATAGTGAAAGGAAGTTTTGTAGTCAGACTAGTATGGATTCTAATCTTGATTATGCCACTTTGAAGCTATATGATTTTGGATTAGTTTCATAATGGACAATGTTTCTTAGTTGAAATAAGGGTACCTACCTCATGAGGCGGGAGATAGCTGATACATAATAGATACTCTACTTGATAACTATTAGTTCTGACCTTCATCTCCCTCCAGCCAGTATGTCTGCTGTTTGTTTTCCTTAGATTCAAATGCACTACTAAACATTTGTACCTAATGTATCCTGTTATTCTAGTTTGTCAAATTGAATTTGTCTAAGTGCATTGTCACTGTAAGGCAGTATATAAAAATAAGAGATTATTAGTGTTGTCTAACATATCTGACATACAAATGTGAAAGCCCTATAAAGGTTATAATCTAACATATTTGCTTTCTTTTCCACTTAGTATTGTATAGCTTATGATTAAAAGTCTGAAGTCAACCTATCGGCCTTTGAATCTGTGTTGAGTCACTACCTGTATGACTTTATACTTCTGTTTCCCCATATGTGCAATGAGAATTACTATGAGGATTAAATGAGTTAATAAAAGTAAAAGTGCGTAGTTAGACTAGGGTCTCACAAATAGTAAGTATATGATAGTATATAAATATATCCTATTATGTTATTAATAGACTTTAAAAAACTTTTTTCAAAAGGTTCTTAAGTGTAATTCCTTATTTATACTTTCTTGGCAAGTTCCAAGTTTCTTAATTACATAATTGTTCTTAAAAGTGGTCTTTTAAAATATTATTTTGACTTAAAATAACATTGCTGGCTTTTTAAACTGTAACGTAGTTATGGAAAACAGTTCCATTAATTTTTTTATCTTTTCAGCTTACCATATTTCATGTCCAACACTTTGAAAATTATTCATTTGAAGTCTGTGACGTGAGTTTAATAACAGGAAATCTAATTAAATTGTTAAATCCCTGGTTAGTCTTTCTCTAAGTGGTCACAAGGACTGCATGACTACAGTTGCCATGTGAATTGCCGGTGTGAGCTCACCACTGTTCCTATTAAAATCAAGTGGCTTTCTCATCTGACTTCTACCTCCCCAGGAAAGAAAATTGAGGAACACTATCAAAGTCTATAGAAAGTGTAACTTTAAAAAGCCGAATGGTTAGTGACGTAAAATTGTAGGCTAACAGTGAATCAGGAATTGTAACGTATAAGATAGCAGAACTATGTCCTGTCTTGGTTACTGCTTTGTGCCTAGCACCTAGCACAAAACCGGACATATAATGGACACTCAATATCTGATGGAATAAATGACTTTCTAAAATATATTTCTCTGGCCGGGCACAGTGGCTTATGCCTGTTATCCCAGCACTTTGGGAGGTTGAGGTGGGTGGATCACTTGAGGTCAGGAGTTGTAGACCAACCTGGCCAACAAAGCAAAACCCTGTCTCTACTAAAAATATAAAAATTAGCTGGGCATGGTGGTGCACGCCTGTAGTCCCAGCTACTCAAGAGGCTGAGGCGGGAGAATCACAAGGCGGAGGTTGCAGTGAGCTGAGATCATACCACTACACCCCAGCCTGGGTGACAGAGTGAGACTCAGTCTCAAAAAATAGTTAATAAATAAATAGAAAGAAACATATTTCTTTACTCAAGAATTTGAAACCATTCTCATCTCCTGGAAACGTCCTCAATGATTATTCCACTCTTGATTTCGCTATAGTACTTACGATCTGCCTTATTTATTTAATGTATAGCATTCTATGTCTTTAAATAGATAAAGCCTGTTTCTTCAGCTACAGTGGAAGCAAGATCTAAATAAACACCATTGAAGCATTACAGAAGTGGAGGTGGGGGATCTTTTCCAAATTCCACAGCATCCCCTTCCTTCTGATTTGCCCCTCTTGGGTAGGTAAATAGTAGTGAAGGACATACAAATGGATCCTCCCTGTCCCCCAGCTAAGTCATTTGTTGTCAGCTAGTGCTATTGAAGGTTGAGTGAACCAATGTTCTGATAAGTTAAGGCATTAAAAAAAAAAAAAAAGTTCAGATGCACTAATATGTAAAGACTACTGGATTAAGAGGCTGGTAACTAAGATTCTCATTCCACAGTGGTCTGCCTCACAGCAGAACTTGAACAAGTCATGCCTCAGTACACTTAGCCTTTTAGAAGCATATTTCTTTATCTTGGAAATGAGAAGTTGGATTGGGTAATGTTCAAAAACTATAGACTTAAGGATGTTAAAGCCCATGGGCTAGTTCATATATGTCTTTATTTCTTTGCTATCTAGCCCAGTGCCCTAATCATATGCTGTCTAGGGGAAAATTAGTTTTTGTTAATACAGCTGATTCTGTGTTAACAGTAAAATATGACAAAGGTTATACATTTGTGGGCGTTAGTGCTTTCCTTTAAGTAGTATCTAGAAATAGGAAGTTAGGGTAAAACTGCCACATTCCTACACAAAAGATGATTTGTATATCACTTATCGAATTACATTTTATATTAATGTAGCCTAAAAGTATATTAGCTTTTGACAGTTATCAAATTGTATTTGATAATTGATATACAAATCAAATATCAATTGTATTTGATATACAGTTGATTATTTGTATACCAATTCAGGGACTATTCTGAAAATAAAAGCCTACCTTTCATCACCTTAGTTTTTTCATTTCCCTTTTAAATGTCAAACAAAAAGAGAAGTCATGAGCATGGTTTCCCTTGACATTAAAGATTGTAGAAAATCAATACAATAAGGGGAGTAAGATTTTCAGATTCAGTTGCTTTCTGGAAAACTTTTTTTTGAGAGGGGGTGGGGAGACAGTCTCACTCTGTCACCCAGGCTAGAGTGCAGTGGCATGATCTCTACTCAATGCAACCTCCACCTCCCAGGTTCAAGCGATTCTCCTGCCTCAGCTTCCTGGACTACAGGCATGCACCACCATGTCCAACTAATTTTTTTTTTTTTTGAAGAGACAGGAGTTTCACCATGTTGGCCAGGCCAGCCTTGAACTCCTGACCTCAGATGATCCACCCGCCTTGGCCTCCCAAAGTGCCGGGATTACAGGCGTGAGCCACTGCACCCAGCCTTACAAAACATATTTAATGCCCTCTAATTATATTTTGAGACTTGGGTAATAAGTATTATCACCACAGAAAGTAACATAAACACTAAATCATGAGCTAGGCACTATGCTAAGTGCTTTTCATTCTCATTTAGTAACTCTATGAAGCAGGAACAGTTATTTCCATTTAATTGTTCAAGGAAACAGGTTTAGAGACATTAAGTAACAGGTCACTGACATACTTACAAGAAGGTGAACAAGTTTTACTTGAACAGTCGTGTTTATTCATTTATATATGGTCTATGACTACTTTTCAGCTACAGTGGTAGAAAAGTAGTTGTGATAGAGACTATATGGCCCCAGAGCCTAAAAATAATTACTACTTGGCCCTTTACAGAAAATTTTAGGTGATCTCTAGTCTAAACTGTTACGTATACTGCCTCAATACTCTGACATTTGTGTAAGTCCCAAAATTCCTTTTATTGAAACATCTTCAAAAGTCTATGTTTAATAGACAAATTCCTCAACTGATAATTCAAAGTTCTTCACAGTATAGGCACCAACTTATTACCAAAGCACTAACAAGTTTTGTCTTACTGTGTTCCGACTCTACTTTCTGCCCTTACATTCCAAACCTGCTATACACCTTCCTCCCTCAACAAGCTCATTAATACTGTTCTCATTCTTATCCCTGCCTATGAAACTCCAACCTAGTCTTCAAAGTCTATTTCATATGCTGTCTCATTTCTTGATCCCTTTTCTTATTCCCCTCCCTCACTTCCACCTCCCGTCTACTACTGGATGAACTCCTCTTTCTTCCTTTTAACTTTCACAGTAATTTGTTCCTTTCTTGCAGCTCTTATAGTATGGTTTTCTCTTTTACCTTTTTTGTACTGCACTCAGTCAGAAGCATGTTGAACACACCCTATTTTATGTCAGCGCTGTATGGCTAGGCTCTGGGGATAGTTAAATAAGGCATGGTTCTTACACTCAAACTGTAATATTTTATCCTGCCTATTGGATTATAAGAATTTACCAGGGAAAACAAGTCCTATTTATATTTTAATGTGCTCAATAAATATTGGTGAATTTTAACAGCAAATTTAGTAATGTTGTAAATGATTCTCCAGATTATGCTTTAAACTTTTCTTTAAATCACCTTAATTTAGTGACTTACTGTTTTTTTTAGAAGAACTGTTAATCTGTTAATTCCCTGTAATTAGAAACCTGAAGAAAGCAAAGTATAGTAGGATGATTAACAATTTATTACATTTTAGTGTGTTTGTAAAATACAACTAATGAATGTTTTCCTGTCAAGTTAATTTGGAGTTTATCCTGAGTTTATTAAGGTTTAGCATCCTGAAGTGTATTGAAACATACATAAAATGATGATTTCATAATGTTTGAATTGCTTCCAAACTGTATGTTATTTATTCTAAACTCTCCCTTTGATAGGATATCAAAACCTAGAGAAGTTAACAAAACAAGCCCCAGATCAATCACATTGCTTCTGACAACGCCTAACCTTCTAGATTCCAAGTCCAATGGTTTTCCTGATACTGTGATGCTAGTAGATCTTAACAAATAATAATCTGGATCTACACGAATCCAATATGGTAGCCACTAGCCACATGTGATTTTAGCTCTTGATATGTGTTTAATTCGAATTTAGATGTGCTGTAAGTGTAAATGCACACTGGATTTCAAAGATTTAGTATGAAAAAACCAAAATATCTCAATTCTTATTTTATGAAGTGATAATCTAGAAATATTGGACTTAAGTAAATTATTAAAATTAATTTTATATATTTCCTTTTATTTCTTTAATGTGGCTACTAGAAACTTATGTATGGCTTACATATTTCTACTGAACAGCACCGATATATTTAGCAATATACAGTTTATACATTATATATATATTCTATGTAAATAGAATATTCTATATAAATAGTTCATTAATTCCTGTAGTAAATGTGAGAAACAGGAAAATCATATCCAACTTGGAAAAGTTCAAATGTAATACTTCTTAAGAAATATAGTTCTGTTCTTCAGGTACTCTTACCTAGAATGAATTAAGGATATGTAGAAACTCTTGTTACTTATAAAATAATATAGAGATACTGTAGGTCTCTACGGAGATACTATAGTGTTCCTATAGTATCTCTAGAGTATAATATAGAGATACTATATATATATTTACTATATAGATATATGGAATAGACTATAGAGTATCTCTAGACTATATATTATATATATTATATATACTATCTAGATCATATCTATATATAGAGATAATATACTATATATACTCTATATAGTGTACTCTAGAGATGCTATAAGTTTCTATAGTATCTTTATAGTAGAGATAATAGGGAGGGATAATAATGTAGGGATGTACTGTATACCTATAGTATCTCTATAAGTACACAAGTTCCCCCATTAATCATCTGTTTTCAGTTCTTAACCAAATAAGGTATTATGCAGGCTCATCTTTTTATATAAGAATACTCTCATTTTTGAGATGAAAAGAAGTTCTCTTTATCCTGCTATTGATATTTTCTGCAGCTGTCCCCTCAGCTTATATCTTTTTTGCATAGCTCGCTCTTCTTTACCTCACTTCTTACGGAAGGCTGGTGTTCTGAAATTGGGGAGTGGAAAAGAAGAAAAGATTGAATGTTCCCTATGACTTCTTTTTCTCCCTTTTTCCACTACCATGTCCCCAAACATACTGACACACAAAGCAAATATAAATAACCCCTGATTCTTTTAGCCTTAACCTTAGGGCCTCATCCTAAACATCTTAAGCTCAGCATCTATTCCAAAGGAACTCTTTAATGATAACGTTTCTTTGTAAAGAGGGAAAAAGAATATCTGGGGTTTCCTCTGAAATGTAGATGAACCTCATTTCAGTTCTTTGTGTACTAAAAAGACCCACCTTTCTCACCCATGTGGCTTTTGTCTTTCCTTGTGTTATGTAGTAAGTGATGGGGTAGAAGGATGGGGTGGAGGAAGCTACATCATGGAGGGAGGAGGTGGAAGACAGCTGTGGAAAATTTGGACGGTGGAAGACTAGAATCTACTACCATTTACATGCTAATGAAAACTAGAAATGGCCTTTTTTCCCCCGTTTGATCTGATTTGAAACTTTGTGACTTTTCTCTAGTATGTCATTTTACCCCCTGTGTTTTTCTCATTGTTGTTAGCTATAAAACTCTTTGAAATTCTCAAAATAAAGGAAGGTTTCTTTCAGGAATAGGAGGGCTGAGGACAAGCTGTGAAACTGCATTCTGTTCATAGTGGGTCTATTGAGGTGGAAAACCCGCCTCCGAAGTAATAGAAGGTAGAAGCAGGGAAGGAAACAGGTCTGGCCCTGGATCCAGGAAAATAAAGAAAGAAATAATTGGAGATGTAGCTTAGTACTTAGAATTATCCCAGAAGTGAACATCAGTAAGGTCTGGGCTTCCACCTAACGTAACTTCTTATGAGGGTCTCAACCTCACATCCATGTATCTTAAAAAAACAAGACGAAACAAAACAAAAACTCAAAGGCAAGAATCATGACTTTCATATAGGTATAAAATGCAAGTAAAAGAATTTATTTTACTCTTATAAGGGGACAAGGCAGATATCATAACCAGTTCAAAGTAAAAGTCAAAACAGCGCTAATTCGTGTGACATAAAGAAATGTAGTGGATTGCAAATAGAGACAAAATTGGGTTTTGGTGGGGGAGGTCTATTAAGTAGAACACAGGACAGAAATTACATGTGTATCAATTGTGTACAACCTAAAAAGAATTGCCCGGTAGCTAAAAGATAAGGAACTGATCTAAAATCTGACCTGGAAGGGAAAGGGTGTGCTAGAAACAATGCATAGTTTTCCATTGAAACAAAAATTTTTATTTTTCTATTCCTTCTCCGTTTTGATTACGAGATAATCTCAGCAAGAGATTATTTGTGATCACAAAATAAGACTGGTATGATAGTTAGCCTTATTATTTACATACGTGTAGCAAGAGTGTTAATTTGTCATATACGCTTTCTTGTTTGCTTTGGTGAAAGTTTTTACAAGGAATCTCTGATTGCACTTTTAAGTCTCTTGAGCTAGGAAACCACGCTGGGAACTTGCCACTAGATTTATTTGGTATTACCTTTTAATTTGGGCAAATTCCTCCTTTCTCAGGATCTCCAAAATATCCTAAGAGTCCTTGCTACCATAAGACTAGGAATCCTATAAGCCAAGTGCTAGGCCACTTTTCCCAGAAGGACGTATTGTTATTGGACATATGCAAATAACTATATTGTCATGAAAATAAGAATACTCAATGAGAGTTTCTGAATTCTGGAGGAGTCATGGAGAATGAGATATTATTTACAAATATTTCAATTTACAAAGTAAACTCTACTAAATTGTAATGAGTTATAGATACCTTAAGAGGAAAGAGAGCTTTCTTACATGTACAAAGAATACATTGAGACAATATCAGCAATATTCCAAACATAAAATTATGATCGATCCTCATCAGTTCTTCAGTCCTATATAATTATTATTTGTTCTACTGGATCATAAATGTATCTGCTTCTTGACTAGCGCTCTGGATATCCTGACTCAGTCTACTTGTATGGTCTTAAAATTAAGTGATGGCATCAAAAGCCTCTACCCTCAAAGCATCTGGCATGGGCCATTTCCGCAGGGTTCTGAGACAGTCCTTCTTTGTTGAAGATAAAGCACTCTGCCCTGTAGCTGATTGCAAGAGTTTGCCAGGAAGCATCAGAGTAAAACAAAAAAAATAAAAACTATTTGTAGATTATAAAAGACAAAATGGCTGTAGTTAACATTACTGGTAATTTTATTTCCTTCTTTTTTTTTTTTCTTTTTTTTTGAGACAGAGTCTCACTCTGTTGCCCAGGCTAGAATGCAATGGCGTGATCTTGGCTCACTGCAACCTCAGCCTCCTGGGTTCAAGCGATTCTCCTGCTTCAGCCTCCCAAGTAGCTGGGACTACAGGCGCCCACCACCATGCTCAGCTAATACAGCTAATATTTTGTATTTTAGTAGAGATGGGGTTTCGCCATGTTGGCCAGGCTGTTCTTGAACTCCTGACCTCAGGTGATCCACCCACCTCAGCCTCCCAAAGTGCTGGAATTAGAGGCGTGAGCCACCATGCCTGGCCCATTAATGGTGAGGCAGGAGAATGGCGGAACCCAGGAGGCGGAGCTTGCAGTGAGCTGAGATCACACCACTGCACTCCAGTCTGGGCAACAGAGCGAGACTCCATCTCAAAAAAAAAAAAAAAAAAAAAAAAATTAAAGTGAAATATATGGTTAAGAGTTCATAGCAAGAATAATGCAACTTAATCCACAAACGTTTTCAGCAAAATATCTGGTAATGTGGTCACTTAAGCCTATTTTCAAAGACAGTGAATATTCATCTGATTTATAAAAATGAACATATTCTTTTATGGAGAAAAAATCTTGAGATACGACATAATAATACTGAAACATAACATGAATATGCTTGGCATATATTTAAAATATACAAATATCAAGTAAAAAGATTTAAGTCTGGAGTATGTCCTAAATATCGGTATATTAATAAAACTCAGAGAAGTGACATTGATTTCCAGTTGACATTTACTGGCCTAGAAGATGCAATATTTAAACTACAGAAGTAAAGATGCAATCAAGTTAATGTTTTTATTAAAAATAACAAATTATGACTGATAAACTATACTGTAATTATTTGTTGGGCAAAGCAGTACAAGGACTCAGGTAAATAGAACACATCTTGAGCAGTGAAGGCATTGATAATTCCCCAGGAACTTACCATATAGCATAAATTTTGGTTAATAACACTTTTCCCATGAAATTTAACCTTGGGATGGCTAAGGATCTTTCCTGAATTGACAACTTTTCTCATAGTTGACAGCTCTTCCCAAGTAGCTCATTAATTATAGCATATGAAATAAACCTAATTCTTTTTAGCACCTCTGTTTTCACAGAATGAAAGAATATATCTTTGTAATTTTCCAGAGGCCCTCTAGGGAATCTTAAAGATAATTCTAGGTGCAATGATATCCTGAAAGTTTTATTTTACATTTAGGATTCAGTTGTGGGAAGGTAAATATCAAAAGTTGTCAGGAGATGTGAACAGTTAGGATAGATATAGAATCACAAGTACCTGAGAAATGATATGTGGCCACTCACTGCAAAGTCACAATAAAACTTAAACATAGAAAGTAATATGATGGTAAAGAACCTTAGCTCTTAGCATTCTCTTTCTCTTTCTGGCACAGTCACTTTACTTGAGGACATAACTATTCTCTTTTTCCTTTAATAAACAAAAACATATCTCATAACCTTGCATGCAGAGTTTTACCTCTCTACCACCATTTCTCCTATTCGAGTTTCATTTATATGTATCTTTTAACCAAAGTGACTGATTCCATAGAGAAACTGGGAGATGGATAATTGAAATGGTTACATATCAGCATTTTAGTAGACTAGCAGATCTCATAAATACACATAACTTTCTATAGCTATATGCATTCCTTATACTCCAACTTCTCCAGGTGGCAAAAATGAAAATGTTCACTAACGAACCCAGAGATACAGCCTCTCTGTAGCATATGAAAATAAGTAGCAAGAGTATATACATTTAAAATTTTGCTTAGTAATTATAGTGGAGAAAATATGTCTTTTCTCACCCATCTCATAGGTGCATCTCCTATAATAAAGGACAGTTAAAAATAGAAAAGCACATATTTAATGTAAATTTTATGTGATACAGGACCCTTCAGAAATGAAAACCCAAAGAAACAGGAATACTTGTGTATTTTATGCTAAATTTGAAGAAAAAGTACATTGTGTGTGGAAATATGACTGGATAAAGAAGGTATGATCCAGTAGTAATAAGCTAGAGAGAACTTAGCCAGGCCTGTTTGTTCAGATTCTTAAGTCCATCCCTCTGTAATATTCCTTGCCTCTGGGTTATAGGGCACATGAATGTCTTATGATTTCTTCCATGAGAAGGCCAGGGAATTATTTTATGGTCTACTTCAAGGTACAAGGGTGGGAGGAGGTCAGAGTGGCCTTCTCTGTTTCTTCAAATGCCAAAGTGCCATTATTTTAGGGTAGCATGTCCTGAACCCTATCATTATCAATGGATTAGTATTCTGTCTTACTTAGAAGAGATCTAGGGTTCACAACTAATTGATCACAACCGATTACAGATTTCGTTACTCCTTTTCCACTCCCACAGCTTGACTCCACTAGTCTTAAAAAATAATTTAAAAAATAAGTAAAAGATCTGGATATCTAATAAATATCTATTAATTACTTGACGATCTTGGAAATTAATTTTGAAGGTGACATATTACAAAACATTATTGTTGAAATAAAGTTGTCAATAATGAATCAATTTGGTTAATCTTAGGTTTACATTTTTCATGACTAAACATTAAACAAGTAATTCTGGCTTATTTGATCAGTAAACATATTTGGTAATTAAAAAAATACACAAGTGGAATAAAAGTCTGTTTGTATATTTAACATTGATAAACCAGAGAAAACCTTGTTGTTTTATTAAACCAAAATTATTAGTCTTGTTTGTCAAGATTTACCTACACGATATGAACTTGAAGTCTCAAAATGTTTGTTAGTTGCTCTAAGAGTACTCTTTAAGTACTCTTAAAAATTTCTAGCACATTGAACGTATTAGAAGTTCCATTTTCTTCTTCTCTGAAAATTTTAAGATTCAATTTACATAATCACTTATTTTTCTCTATAAGCTAATCAGAACAGAGTTCCTTAAAAAGACTTTATAATCTAATTCATCAATGCCACCTAAAGGTAGAAAAGCCTTAAATACATGCACAATAAGGCTTTTCTCTATACAGACATTGATAGACATATAGTCACACAGAGTTTATAACTTCAGTTCTAAACTTTCAGCCATTAGTTAATAATACAAAATGATGAAATACCAAAGAGCTGTTCTTTTCTGAGTACTAATTCTTAATTGATTTGAGTCCAAAATAGAATAGATTAACAAACTAGATTCTCCATTTTTTTCCTACCCAACAGAGAATAGACCTCTATAAACCATTAATCCATTTACGGGGATCATCAGATGGTCAGATTGCAAAACCAATTCCCCAGATTAGTAGAGAGCAAAAGACCAGAGTCAGCAGAATTCTCTTGCTGCTGGATTCACCTTTTAGAGCCAAGAAAAGAGGTATGCAGGCTTAAGCATAAGGTATACCATTTCTTTGATGAAGATGTTTGCCTGCATTTGGTCGATAAATCTATAAGATGCCTCAAGGGGACCTCCAAAATTGTTAAATTTTCCAGAAAAAGATACATTGACTCTAGCATAGATATACAATAAACATGTATTGAAGGATTTTACTCATCTGATATAAGGGAGCAGGGCAAATGTTATAACCAGTTCAAAGGACAAGTCAAACAGCACAGATTTATGTAGGGTAAAGAAATGTTCAGATGAATTGCAAATTGAGACAAAACTGATTTTTCCAGGACTGGGTTGAGAGGGGAGTCAAAGCTATGAGAAAGGACAGACTTTATGTATCTATCAGTTATAGGTGATTCTCCTTATTTACAGTTAATTTTTTTTTTTTTTTTTTTTTTTGAGACTCGCTCTGTCACCCAGGCTGGAGTGCACTGGCACGATCTCAGCTCATTGCAAGCTCCACCTCCCAGATTCACACCATTCTTCTGCCTCAGCCCCCCAAGTAGCTGGGACTACAGGTGCCCGCCACCATGCCTGGCTAATTTTTTGTATTTTTAGTGGAGATGGGGTTTCACCGTGTTAGCCAGGATGGTCTTGATCTCCTGACCTCATGATCTGCCTGCCTCGGCCTCCAAAAGTGCTGGAATTACAGGCGCAAGCCACCGTGCCAGGCCCCACAGTTACGTTCTTTAAAGTCACTATGAAACACTAAATTAGCAAGAATTCTTATTCCTGGGGATATACATGGTTAGGTTCCTGCAGGCCTCTGGTCACATAGTTTGTCATCTGACGAGTACATAACCTTTTTCTATGTGTGTTTTTGTTTAAAGACACCTTATTTAATACAGTTAATTCATCAACATTGAACTCACAACCAACAGCACTATAACTCATGCCTAAACAAAGCTTATCTGAAACATGTATTGGCACATCACAGCTTTCTTGGAACACTAGATAACATTTCAGCACACTGTTTGGGGACCATTTTAAACAGTGAAATTACCAAAAACCAGCACAGAAATGCAAAAAACTGGCACTAAATAGAGCACAGAAAGTATGCTTGTTTACAGTATGAGAGCTGAAACAAGAAGGCAGAGCATTATCCTGCTTCCCTTCATTTAGAAATGTGTGTTACAGGACTCAAATTTTTTGGCATTCTCCACATGTCACAAATGACCACAGAAGCACAATGGGTGTTGATTTAGGAGTCACAAACTTTAGTTAATAGGTGAATTCACGAAAGATTTTTTTTTATATACATAGCTTTTTCCTCCCAGTGTCTAATCCCGTATCCTGTCTGTGACTGGGAAAATACTGCTAAGGCAAGGGCGACAGCGAGCATGCAAGCGAGAGCGCGCGTGAGAACTAGAGAGAATTATATATGGTGGCTTAGTGACATTTCTGGTATATTGTAGATTAAATAGGATTCTGAGAATCCCTATGAGTAGCTTGCAGATCTCTGGGAGTGGTTTTTGGCTATTTGTGTAGTTTTTTTCTCCAGAAAAATGTGTTCTAAATTTCTAATGACTGATTTTCAGATGTACTTTTGGAACACAACAGCTGGAGTAGTGGTTACTACCTTGGTTTGTTTTGTGGCAAATGCTGAATAATTCCAACTACTGCTTTGAAAATAATAGTAATATTATATAACAAGTATATTATTTGAAAAGATAAAATTTCAAGGAGCCGTTGACTGTCACATCAAAGCAGTATTGAGAGGTGTCACAGCTACAGCAGGTGTAGGGTACTACTAATCTAACAAATATTTCAGGTGCCTCATGTTTTCACCTTATTTGCTTGTTTAAATCACTTTATATAAACTTCATGGGAAGACTTGCTTTGCAGTGTATCCAAAACTGCTGTTATTTCTCCATAGTATTTTCTAAAGATCTAGGATACTTTTACGTTATTCTGAACCATTTACCCCCTACCCCACCCTACCCCCATATTATATATCTAATTGGCAATTTCAAAGTAAAGATACTTTTAAAGTGAAATTCCTAAAAAGCTATTTTTCTTTTCTGCTCCTTAAAATTATATGTTAGGGTTATGCTCTGCTTTCAGCCAGATATAATATGGGTGCATAGCCTGGTGAAGAATCTAGAAACCTGCCAAGTACCAGTGTACTTTGCTTTGGCCTCCCAAAGCTTTGCTCTTCTGATCCCATGCTTCAGTTGGAAGTGACTGTCAGTTATGTCAGTTTGTGCCAAATTATGTGGTAGTTCTTGTTCAGTGCACAAATGGAGAGTAGGAAAAATCATTTAGCTGTTCACTTCCAAACTCATGTCAGGGTTTGAGATTAGGTTATTAGAGAAGAAAGACCTTTAACAGAACGTCAATCAAGGTTGAGGTAAAACATTTCGCAAGCAATAAAAGAACTGATGGATGTTTGTATTTTTATATTACTGAACCATAAATGAAATGATTCTGCATAAAAATGAATGGAATTGATTTTATTTTTCTGTCTTATATGTGGAATTTTGTGGCCTGGTTTTGTTCAGAGGTTGGGGATTTTTGGCATTTGAAAAGATTATACCATTTATATCATAGGAAATAGAATATTCCAACCACAATGTGGAGATCTACAAAATAAACTGGCATATTTCAGAAAAAAAAATTGGGCATGGGATGTTAAAGATCACATTTTAAGTTTACTGCAGCATTTTCCAAAGGGAAATGATACTAGGGCTTAAAGTTCAAGCTATTTTTGTGAAAGCATTTCAGTGTGTGAAACAGCAAAGGGAGTCAGCTTCTCATCATTTAGGTGCTGGTAGTTGGGTTTGTGGCAAATCTGTGCCATATGGCTACTGTCCTCTAGGAAGTGACGGCAGCACTGGGAGCTTTACCCATCCCTGGGGCAGCTGCCTTGGACTCCATTGCTTTGATCTTCTTCTGTTGCACAGCTGGGAAGAGCAAGGGGCTGGTTTTCAGTACCCTATAGGACAACATATGGGACCATTATGATTGTAGACTATACCTTCATTTTATGTAAGCATATGAGCATTCTTCGGAGAGTGCAAGTATTTTCACTTCCATGTTCCCATTCAGAAAAACAAGTTTGGGCTCTTTCTTTAAAAAAAAGAAAAAATATATATATATATTTATCTATTTTAGGGTTAAAAAGGACACTGTTATAGAAATTTAAACATTTAATATCTATATTTTATTTCTTGCAAAATATATTCTTTCTTTTTAGCAACAAGTTTCAAATAGGAAGTAGGAAAGATGAGTATAATTTGTGTAACTTACCTATTCTTAAGCACACATGCTTAATGTCCTTTCAAGTGTTGTCCTTTTTAGCTCAACTTCACTGTTTGCTCAGGTAACCTTTATATTCGAGTATAGTGGGACCAGTAAATTTGTTCATCCAGGCACTGTAAGGAGGAGGATGCTTGGAAATGTAATCAGATTCTTAACAGTGTCTCAAAAAACAGCAAATGTTTATTATGATGACAGCCCTACATAGTAGAAAAGTTTTCTGAATAATGAATAGAAAATCCAAAGATGTCCGTGGATTCTTTCTTTAGTTTTAGTCTCTATTGTGAATTGTCATTGGACTTCCTCATATACTCCTTTGCGTTTAGGAAAGCACAGTTGCATGTGCAACTTTGGAAACAAAGTTGTTTATCACAGAGAAATGGGAAGATAATAAATGTTTTGCCCTACACATCCTAACAATCATGAGTGGTCAGTGGTAATTATATAGAGATGGATCTTATTAGCAAATGCAGGCTTCTTCTGTGTGTATTTTTGTTTGTTTTTCACAGGGTGCTTTGCCCATCCACATTCCAATCCCTGTCATGATACTTCTATTTATTGTTGTTATCACCATCAACAGCAACTGTAATCTGGCTCACAGTTCCCGGGAGCCAGCTCACTCCTTAGTTACCAGGAAAAAACCCAAACCAGTTGTTCTTTTATGTGTATAAAACTTCATTCTTCTCACATTGCAGTGACCCTGACCACATTTTGAAACTCCATAACCAGAATAGATATTAGATCTGTGTCTGAGATCTGATGTAGTACAGAGAATTCTCCCTGGTGGCTGAAAGGGTAATTGAGTGAATGAGAAAGTGACTATCAGGTTTGTGTTTGTGTGTATATTACTGGTTCCTAGATATTTGAGTGCTTTCTCATTTCTGCAGTTTCTTTCCTAATGTCTTTATTGACCTGGTGAGTGTGTGTTGGGAGGTAGTAAGAGGAGAGAGATTTAGGTTTCTTACCTATCATTTGGCAAGAAAAGATTATGGAGGTCTTGGGTTAATTTTCCAGCTGTCATTATAACCAAATACAAAATCTACACTAGAAACCATTTCCTTCCTCACAATTGTGGGAGAGCATATGTGGAACATAGATTTCCCAGGGATTCTTAAAAGTCTTTTCAACATATTTTTTCAAATAAAAGGAAATGAATGAAATAGATAAAACTTGTAATTGCAGAATATTTTTAAAGAAATGCAGTTTCAGGCCGAGCGTGGTGGCTCACACCTGTAATCCCAGCACTTTGGGAGGCCGAGGCGGGCAGATCACAAGGTCAGTAGATCAAGACCATCCTGGCTAACATGGTGAAACCATATCTCTACTAAAAATACAAAAACTTAGCCAGGCATGGTGGCGGGCGCCTATAGTCCCAGCTACTCGGGAGGCTAAGGCAGGAGAATGGCGTGAACCCGGGAGGCGGAGCTTGCAGTGAGCTGAGATCGCGCCACTCCACTCCAGCCTGGGCGACAAAGCGAGACTCCGTCTCAAAAAAAAAAGAGAAAATAAAAGAAATGTAGTTTTATTAATAAAGTAGTTAGGTGTTAAAGTCCATCTGGGTTAAAATCCTGGTTTTGCCACTTACTAGCCCTGTGACCTTAGGCTGTTTATTTTCTCTATATTTTTTTAAATTAATGTAAAATTAAGATATATACAATGCCTTCCTTATAGCCATGCAACCTATAAACTCCATACATAAAATTTCAATAAAAATACATTTCAAGCACTCAGCATGGGGACTAGAACATACTACCTAGTGCACCAGGAATGCTCTTGCCTCAGGGCCTTTGCAGTTACTGTTCTCTGCCCACTTCTCAGGGAGGGAGGGCTCCCCTGTATACCCCATCTAAAATGTTTTCTCCTTAGTACTTACTAGGATGTAATACACATTTTTAATTTAGGTATTACTGTATTAGCACCTAATATACTATATACTTACTAACTTTTCTTCCCCTACTAACTTCAAGGAGTTCAGGAAAATTTTGTTTTATTCACTAGTCTGCCTCCACTGTCTAAAAACAGTCTCTGACGTGGAGTTGGCAATCAATAATATTTATCAAATGAATGGCAATGCTTAGTAAATATTATTATACCTCCTTTATTAAATTGAATATATTTTGTAATTATCAGCATCGTTTGCTGGTTAATATGGGAAGTGCTTAAGAAGTTTATAATTTTAAAGTTATTATGCTCAGATCACAGTATTAATTTGCTTACCAAAACCCGTTTCTGTAGTTAATAACTAGGTTAGATTATAGCTAGCTATACCCAAAACATCACAAATTCAAATTTAGTGGGCTCTAATGTAATGGAAATTTATATAGAGACATGGTGCTAGGAAGTTGTGAATCAAATTTGAGGACCAGATAATACTTAACATTTATTGAGTGCCTACTATAAACCACAAGAGACAGTGTAGCATAATAGGTAAGGCGTAGCCTCCAGAATCTGACCAGCTGTGTTTAAATCCTGATTCTGTCCCTTCTTGGCTGAGTGACCTTCGCTAGTTACCTAAGCTCTCTGAGCCTCAGTTTACTCAGCTGTACAAGGGGGATAATATTACTTCATATAAAGGTTCTTTCTCATAGAACTCAATAAATGTTAAGTGGGGGTGCTTTCTAAGCACTGTACATGAATTATGACATCCATATGAAGTACAAGACGTGTACTTTAATCCTCATGACAACCTTATGAAATATAAACTTTTCTTATGCCCTTTAGTAAATTTTTTGAAATGGAGATAACTACTTGTTACGTACATACTTTATAAGTCCAGATTCTCTTAAAGTAAGCTATAGCTTTGTAACTTTTTTTTAATGGATAAGAAAGTTCTCAAAACATATTTTCTACTCTGTGAAAATAAGATTATGTTGAGCAAGTAAATTAATATTTTCTCTCCTGGATTCTGATGTTTCATTTGCTTTCCTGCTTCCCCATTTCCTTATAGTTATTGGACTTTCTTTGGAGATGGAGTTCCAGCGGTTGGGAATGTAATATTCTGTGATGGATAAAGTAGATTAAAAGTTTAAATTAAAATACTCTGTTAAATGTTGTTACTTTCCTTTGTGTACAGTAGCAGTAGTATACTTTGATGAGTTGAGTTTCATAGGCTTAACTTTTGTGGTAAAACTGAGTACTAACTAAGGGACTATTGAAATGTAAGCTTTGTGGCAGAAGGTACTATACTCACCAAGATCAAGAAGCTCACTTAATTAGACCATATAATAATCACATTTTGGACGTTTTATACGTGACTGCATGATACAGCCATGAATTAGAGGTTTCAAGATGAGTTCTTTGAATAAAATCCTAAGAGAAGAATAAATTACAGGTGTGGGAAAATGGATTTTATGAAGAAAAGTGAATGTTACAGGAGTTGCCTAGCTTAGGGAATAAAAGAATGACTTAATTATATTTTTAAGGAGGAGGATGTTGATTTGTTTCCCATGTTTTAGGAGAACTACAGAATAGAATTTAGTACAGAAAATGTAGACATACATATACCCAGTTTTCAAAATTACAAAATGCTGAAATGACTTTGGATGGAAAATATAAATACTCAGAAGAGAATAGACAACTTTGATTAGTGGCCCTTACTTTTGTATGCATAAAAATCTCCTGGAATTGATAAAGTGTAGTTTCCTGGGTCCCTACCCGAGATTCTGATCTAGTGGGCCTTTGGTCAGGCCTAACAATTTGCACTGTTTATCGGGTACTCACATGTGAGTCCAATTAGTGAGATAGCCCTTGAAATAAATGTTGAAAATCTTTTTGAGTTTAATCAGTAGCCTGTCCAAGTCCAGGAGGTTGAACCAAGTAAACTCTCATGGTCCGCTTCAACTATGTAGTACACACACGCACCCACACACACGTACATATTTTTCTATATCCCTTTGGAAGAGTTCTAAACTAACTCTTATAAAGAAACCAATTTTTGGAAGAATAGTGAGGTTGGTTATGTTGTTCATCGCTCTTCATTGCAACTGTTTTTAAAGTCCTTTGTTAAACCACATAGAGCAATGGAAATTTTAATGTAATACATAGATATCAGTAATTGAACAAGGAGAAACTGAATCATAGTTTACATCTTTAACTTGAGATATGGTAAATAATCTGTAGGCAATCTTTTGGACCCTTTTCTCACAGAGGATTATAAGGGAACAAATAGTAAGTATATCTCAGATGTGTTGACATATACTCTTGATGATAAGTGAACATTAAGTTACAAAAGCTAGCCTCCGCTTGCTGTGCTTTTCAGGTATCCTCTTTAATTCTGTTTCTGTGGATTTGTCTTTGTTTTTTCCTCCTAGGATGGAGCTATGACGTTGAAGAGAGGAAGGTTCCAAAACCCAAGTCCAAGTCTTATGGTGCAAACTTTTCTTGGAACAAAAGAACAAGAGTATCCACAAAATAGGTTGGCACTGACTATATCTGTGCTTGACTGTGAATAAAGTCAGCTGTGCAGTATTTATAGTCCATATACATCGCTTAATCTCCTAATAAATTTGACCTTTAAACTATAGATACATTTTGTGGTGTCTATTTTAAATGTCTTTTGATGTCTCAAATTGGGCATGTTTCAATTTCCTATATATAGAGAAGATTTGAGGTGATCATACTTCTGGGAAATCTTGGTACTTAGAATCTATTAACAGGAATGCTTGAAATCAGTTGCAACATTGAAGTTTTATATTTGCTTTTTATAGCCATTCTCAAGTTAATATTGTTTATAAATCACCAGCCAACATTATTAAAATGTTGTCTTAGAAATCGTTTTATCATAGGTAGAGAAGTACACGATAACACTGCAGTCTTACAAACTTAAACCTCTGTCTCATCATTATTAAAGTTCTCTTCTTTTAATTACTACTTTATAATTTACTAAGGTACTTTGAGCCTGAATGAATTGCATTTCATAGTAATCTCTGCCCAGAAATCAACACTTCCTGATTATGAGGAGTTCAGGTGAAGATTTCATATTCTTAGGAATTAAGACTCAGAGAAAATAAAAATCAATTCATTCACGGGGATTTGTAATATTCAGTTGTTTTTTTTGAACTATATACATGCTTTTATTGTTAAACATTTAGGTCATACTTTATGAGTTAAACAAACACATGCTGTGTTTGGCTATTCAAAAAACACTTTGTATACTAACCCTCATAATAACCCTATTAGCAGGAACTATTATTTTACCCATTTTGCAAAGAAAAGACAAAAATCAAGGCTGAAAATGATTAAATAGTCTGTTCAAGATCACACAGGTCATGCACTGTGGCTCATGCTTATAATCCTAGCTACGCAGAAGACTGAGGTGGGAGAATCACTTGAAGCCAGGAGTTCGAGACCAGCTTGAGCAACATAGCAAGACTCCATCTCTAAAAATATATAAATAAATAATTTTAAAAATAAATAAATTAGCCTGGCATAGTGGCATTCATGTGTAGTCAGCTACTCAGAAGGCTGAGACAGGAGGATCACTTCACCTCAGGAGGTCAAGGCTAAAGTGAGCTATCATGCCACTGCACTGCAGCCTGAGCAACAGAGTAAGACCCTATATCTTAAAGTTATGCCAGTCCTAAGTGCCAAATCTGGGGCTTGAACTTATGTCTGTCTGTCTGCAAAACTCATACTCTATTTTTAGTTATGAAAATAATTAAAAATAGCTAATGGAGTTAATGGCAGATGATTTCTTAGGATTTTTTTTTTTTTTTTTTTTTTGGAGACAGAGTCTCGCTCTGACGCCCAGGCTGGAGTGCAATGGCACATTCTCCGCTCACTGCAAGCTCTGCCACCTCCCGGGTTCACCCCATTCTCCTGCCTCAGCCTCTCTAGAA
>NW_012106441.1:1463400-1464192 GCF_000951045.1 Mandrillus leucophaeus | reverse complement strand
TATAGAGACATGGTGCTAGGAAGTTGTGAATCAAATTTGAGGACCAGATAATACTTAACATTTATTGAGTGCCTACTATAAACCACAAGAGACAGCTGTCTCTTATACACATCTAGATGTGTATAAGAGACAGCATTTATGTGTATAAAACTTCATTCTTCTCACATTGCAGTGACCCTGACCACATTTTGAAACTCCATAACCAGAATAGATATTAGATCTGTGTCTGAGATCTGATGTAGTACAGAGAATTCTCCCTGGTGGCTGAAAGGGTAATTGAGTGAATGAGAAAGTGACTATCAGGTTTGTGTTTGTGTGTATATTACTGGTTCCTAGATATTTGAGTGCTTTCTCATTTCTGCAGTTTCTTTCCTAATGTCTTTATTGACCTGGTGAGTGTGTGTTGGGAGGTAGTAAGAGGAGAGAGATTTAGGTTTCTTACCTATCATTTGGCAAGAAAAGATTATGGAGGTCTTGGGTTAATTTTCCAGCTGTCATTATAACCAAATACAAAATCTACACTAGAAACCATTTCCTTCCTCACAATTGTGGGAGAGCATATGTGGAACATAGATTTCCCAGGGATTCTTAAAAGTCTTTTCAACATATTTTTTCAAATAAAAGGAAATGAATGAAATAGATAAAACTTGTAATTGCAGAATATTTTTAAAGAAATGCAGTTTCAGGCCGAGCGTGGTGGCTCACACCTGTAATCCCAGCACTTTGGGAGGCCGAGGCGGGCAGATCACAAGGTCAGTAGATCAAGACCATCCTGGCTAACATGGTGAAACC
>NW_012106441.1:1446854-1459230 GCF_000951045.1 Mandrillus leucophaeus | reverse complement strand
TGATCCGCCCACCTCGACCTCCCAAAGCGCTGGGATTACAGGCGTGAGCCACCGCGCCCAGTCGATTTCTTAGGATTTTTAATGTTACTTGATGTTTCCAAAGTTATAAACTAAATATATGTTTTCTTACAACTGCATTTCAGAAAACAATAGCACATTGACAGAGTTTTGGAGAGCATATTGGCAGCCTTTTTCCAAAGTGTTAACTTCGTATTCCATTTAATTTGAAAAGGGCACTTATAGGCAAATAGCCTGTGGGATATACAGAGGTAAATGTCCAAAGATGTTTATTGTAAAGTTGTTTCTAGTAGCTAAAATGTCAAAACAATCTAAACATCTATTAAAGGGGGAATAGAGTTCAAGAGTAGGATACAACTATTTAAAACAACAAAAGAAGTATATTAGCTTTTTGGAATGAAGTTCAAGGTATATTGCTAAGTGAAAAACACCAAGAATAGTAGATAACGTGGGGGTGAGGTGAGGCAGCAGATGCTTACATATATGTACTTGGAATATATTAGAGTAGATATATAAGAAATTCTTAATGGTGACTTTAATGGATACCATTGGTTGTAGGAAAAGGGGAGGTCTTTTACATTTATTTCAGCTTTTAATACACTGGCTAAATTATTACCATACAGCTGTATGGTAATATATATTTTTATAATTGTATACATACACAAAACCCACTACATTTCATATGTTGGCCATCTTAAGCCTTACTTGACTAATATACATTTTAATAATTACTATTTTACAATTTTATTTCAGATGAAAGGTAAACTTTAATAAATAAGGTAAACCTGTTAAGAAGTTACCCAGTTTTACTGGACCCTTTCCTTACACCATATACAAAAATTAACTCAAAATCAATCAAAGACTTAAACATAAAACCCAAAACAACCACTCAGGACACAGGCAGGGGCAAAGATTTCATGACAAAAACGCCAAAAACAATTGCGACTAAAGCAAGAATTGACAAATGGTATCCAACAGCTTCTGCACAGCAAAATAAACTATCAGAGTAAACAGACACCCTACAGAATGGGAGAAAAATTTTGCAATTTATCCATCTGACAAAGGACTAATATCCAGAGTCTACAAGGAAGTTAAATTTATAAGAAAAACTCCCATTAAAAAGTGGGCAAAGGACACGAAAAGACACTTCTCGAAGGAAGACACACGTGCAGCCAACAAACCAAGACACACGTGCAACCAATGAAAAAAAGGTCAGCATCACTGATCATTAGAGAAATGCAAATCAAAATCACAGTGAGATACTATTTCATGCCAGTCAGAATGGCTACTATTAAAACGTCAAAAAACAACAGATGCTGGTAAGGTTGTGAAGAAAAATGAATGCTTTCACACTCTTGGTAGGAGTTTAATTAGTTCAACCATTGTGGAAGACAGAGTAATGATTCCTCAAAGACCTAGAGGCAGAAATCCCATTTGACCCAGAAATCCCATTACTGGGCATATACCCAAAGGAATATAAATCATTTTATTATAAAGATACATGCATGTGTGTGTTCATTACAGCACTATTCACAATAGCAAAGACATGGAATCAACCTAAATGTCCATCAATGATAGACTGGATAAAGAAAATGTACATATACACCATGGCATACTATGCAACCATAAAAAAGAATGAGATTATGTCCTTTACAGAGCCATGGATGGAGTCGGAAGCCATTGTCCTCAGCAAACTAACAAAGGAACAGAAAACCAAACACTGCATGTTCTAACTTGTAAGTGGGAGCTGATAGATGAGAACACATGGACACATGGCAGGGAACAACACACACTGGGTCCTATTGGTGATGGTGGGGGAAGGAGAGCATCAGAAAGAATAGCTAATGGATGCTGGGCAAAATACGTAGGTGATGGGATGATCTGCAGAAACCACCATGGCACACATGTACCTATATAACAAACCTGCACATCCTTCACATGTATCCCTGAACTTAAAAGTTGAAGGAAAAAAAATCATCCCAAAGCCAAAAGTAAATAAAATACTGTCTTCAACTAGTGCTCTTAACTTCTGGCCAGGCATAGTGGCTCATGCCTGTAATCTCAGCACTTTGGAAGGTTGAGGTGGGAGGATCACTTGAGCCCAGAATTCAAGATAAGCCTGGGCAATGTAGTGGGACCCTGTCTCAAAAAAAAAAAAAAGCTCAGTTTTGGAAAATCGACAAATACCTGGAAATAACATGCTCCTGAACACCCAATTAATAACAGAAATTAAGGGAATTTACCTTCCGCCAGACACAATGGCTCACACCTGTAATCCCAGCACTTTGGGAAGCCAAGGCAGGAGTATTGCTTGAGCTCAGGAGTTCGAGACCAGTCTGAGCAACATGGCAACAGAGCATATCAGGCCAATATGGCTGATATGGGCATACACCCAACTCCAAAAAATAAAATTAGCCAGGCCTGGTGGTGTGTGCCTATGGTCCCAGCTATTTAGGTGGCTGAGTTGGGAGGATGACTTGAGCCCAGGAGATTGAGGCTACAGTGAGCCATATTCATGTCACTGTACTCCAGCCTGGGTGACAGAGCAAGACCCTGTCTCAAATATATATATATATATATATAATTTTCAAATGAAATTGGACATAAACATACCATGCAGCAAAAAGCAGTTCTAAGAGGGAAGGTTATAGCAATAAATGCCTACATCAAAAAAGAAGAAAGATCTCAATTAATGACACCTCAGGAAAGTATAAAAAGAAGAACAAATTAGACTCAAAGTTAGTAGAAGGAGGAAATAATAAAAATCAGAACAGAAATGAAGTAGATACTAGAAAAACAATAGAAAAGATAGTATTTATAAACCCTTAGCTAGACTAAGAAAAAAAGAAGACTCAAAGGGGTGATATTACAATTGATATCACAGAAATTCAAAAGATCATAAAAGACCACTGTGAATAATTATACACTAACAAATTGGATAACCTAGAAGAAGTAAATCAATTCCTAGACACATACAACATATCAAGGCTGAACAGTAAAGAAGAAAAAAAAAAAGAAAATGTCAACAAATCAATAATGAGAACGAAAATTGAATCAGTAGTAAAAAGTCTCCCATCAAAGAAAATCCAAGTAACTGATGGCTTCCCTACTGAGTTCTACTAAGCATTTAAAGAATTAATATAAATCCTCAAACTCTTCCTGAAAACTGAATAGGAGGGAATACTTCCCAACTCAGTTTACAAGGCCAGCATTACCCTGATATCAAGCCAGGCAAAGACACTATAAGAAAAGAAAATTACAGGCCAGTTTCCCTGATGAACACAGATGCAAAAATTCTCAACAAAGTACTTACAAAACAAATTCAATAACACATTTAAAGGATCATAAATCATGATCAAGTGGGATTTATCCCTGGGATGCAAGGATGGTTCAACATATGTAAATCTAAAAATGTGATATACCACAGTAACAGAATGAAGGACAAAAACCATATGATCATCTCCACAGGTGTCAAAAAAAATTTGACAAAGTTTAACATCTGTTCAAGATAAAAGCTCTCAACAAATTAGGTATGGAAGGAATGTACCTCAACATAATAAAGGCCATCCATGAGAAGCTCACAGCTAACACATACTCAGCAGGGAGAAGTTGGAAGCTTTTTTCCTGAGATCAGGAACAAGACAAGGATGTTCACCCTTGCCACTTCTATTCAACATGGTATTAGAAGTTGTAGCCAGATCAGTTAGGCAAGAGAAAAATTATAACATCCAAATTGGAAAGGAAGAAGCTAAATTGTCATTTTTTTTGCAGACTCACTCCACACCTCCCGCCCCCAATCTCTCTTGTCTCTACACACACACACACACACACACACACACACACACACACAGTCATATTAGTCATATGTTGCTTAATGACAGGGATATGTTCTGATAAATGGGTCACCATTAGGCAATTTTATCTTTGAACATCATAGTGTGTGTTTACACAAACCTAGATAGTATATAGCCTATACATACCTAGGCTATATGGTATAGCCTATTGCTCCTAGGCTACAAACCTGTACAGCATGTTACTGTATAGAATACAGTAGGCAATTGTAAACCAATGGGAGGTATTTGTGTATCTAAACATATCTACACTTAGAAAAGATACAGTAAAAATGTAGTATAAAAGATAAAAGTTCATATACCTATATAGGGCACTTAAGCATGAATGGAGCTTGTAGGACTGGAAGTTGCTCTGGGTGTCAATGTATGGTGAATGATTGTAAAGGTCTAGGACATTACTGTATACTGCCATATACTACTGCAAGCTTTATAGGCAGTGTGCACTTAACCTACACTAAATTTTTTAGAACATGTTTTTCCTTCAATAAGCTGTTGTTTATGGTAACTTTATAAACCTTAATTTTTTAAATGTTTTGACTTATAGCATTTAGCTGAAATCAGTTCATTGTACAATGCTACAAAAATATTTTCTTTCATATATTCTTGTGTCATAAGCTTTTACTTTCAAAATGTTATTTTTACTTTATTTTTAAATGTTTTTACTTTACTTTTTAAACTGTTAAAATCAAAGACACAGACACACAATTAATTTAGGCCAACACAGGGTCAGGATCATCAATCATCACTATCTTCCACCTCTACATTTTGTCCCTGGAAGGTCTTCAAGGGTAATAATAAATGGGCTGTCATTTCCTGTTATGCCTTCTGGAATACCTCCTGAAGGACCTACTTGAGGCTGTTTTACTGCTAATTTCTTTTTAATAAATAGGAGTACACTCTAAAATAATAGAGTAAATACAAAATCCAGTAACATAGTTATCATTATCAAGTATTATGTACTGTCCCTAATTGTGAGATATATATTATATGTGTATATATATACACACACTATATATATATACACACTATATATATATATTTTATAGGTATATATAGTGTATATATATTTTATAGGTATATATAGTGTGTGTGTATATATACATATTTTTATATATATATATATATATATTTTTATGGTTTTTTTTTTTTTGAGAGGGAGTCTCGCTCTGTTGCCCAGGCTGGAGTTCAGTGGCACAGTCTTGGCTCACTGCAGCCTCCGCCTCCCAGGCTTAAGCAATTCTCCTGCCTCAGCCCCTCAGGTAGCTGGAATTACAGGCATGCACCACCACACCCAGCTAATTTCTGTATTTTTTAGTAGAGATGAGGTTTCACCATGTTGGCCAGGCTGGTCTCAAACTCCTGACCTTAGGTGATCTGCCCACCTTGGTTACCCAAAGTGCTGGAATTACAGGCGTGAGCCACTGTGCCCGGCCAAGTGTTGTATTTTTATACGACTAGTAGCTCAGTAGGTTTGTTTATACCAGCATTAACACAAACACATGGGTAATGTGTTGTATTATTATAGCTACAGCATAACTAGGCAATAGGAATTTTTCATCTCTGTTATAATCTTACAGGATCACTGTTGTGTATGTGGTTCATCATTGCCCCAAACATTATATGTGGCACATGACTCTGTGTGTGTACACATCCCTAAGACTTGACCAAAAATAGAACTAATAAATGGATTCAGTAAAGTTACAGAATTCAAAATCAACATTCAAAAACTGGTGGTATTTTTAACACTAACAATAAACTATTTGAAAAAGAAATCAGGAGAATAATCACATGTAAGCTATAAAAATTATAAAATACAAGGAATAAATTTAATGGAGGAGATGAAAGGTCTGTACACTGAAAACTATAAAACATTGATAAAAGACACTGAAGGTGACACAAATAAATGGAAAGATATGCGGTGTTCATGGTTAAGAAAAATTTTACAAATTGCCTGAAAAGGAATTCAAAGTAAGGATTTTAAGGAAACTTAGCAAGTTATAGGAGGGTACAGATAAACGATTCACAGAAATCTGGAAAATAATTCATGATCTGAATGAGGAATTTAACAAAGTGATAGATATCACTAAAAAGAACCCAATAGAAGTCTTAGCATGGAAGAATTCAATTAATTAAATAAAAAATACAATTGAGAGCTTAGACAGCGGACTAGATCAAACAGAAAGAATCTATGCACTTGAAGACAGGTCTTTTGAAATAGTCAGAAGAGACAAAAGAAAAGAGAGAGAAAGAGTGAAAACAGCCTATCAGATGTATGTGATATTATTAAACTTCCACCATCCACATTATGGGAGTTTCAGAAGGAAAAGGAACAAAAAAGGAGACAGGAAGTTTATTGAATAAAATAATGGCTGAAAACTTCCCAAATCTTTGCAAATATCTGGACATTTAATTCCATGAAGTTCAAAAGTTCCCAAAAAGACTGAACTCAAAGAAGTCTTGCCGAAGGCACATTATACTCAAACTGTCAAAAGTCAAAGAGAATTTTAAAAGCAGCAAGAGAACAGTGTCAAATCACATGTAAGGGAATCTCCATTAGACTCTCAGTGGATTTCTCAGCCAAAACCTGTGGGCCAGGAGAGAACTGAATGATACATTCAAAGTGGTAAATTAAAAAGACAAACAAACAAACAAAAACCCTGCTAGCCAAGAATAGTATACTCAGCAAAGATGTCATTTAGAAATGAAGGATAGTCTTTCACAAACAAGAAAAAGCTGAGGGAATTCATTTCCACTAGACCTGCCTTACAAGAAATGCTTAATGGAGTTCTTCAAGTGGAAATGAAAAGATAATTACTATCATGAGTACATATGAAAGTGTAAAGTTCACTAATATTGATAAATACATAGTCAAATCCAGAATATTACAATACTATAATGGTGGTGTGTAAATCATACATAACTTTAGTATGAAAGTCAAAATGGTCAAACATGACTAAAGTTAAAATAATTTGTCAAAAGAACACACAATATAAAGAGATGTAACTTGTGACATCAAAAGACCACAAGAGAGGAAGAAAGGAACAAAAGAGCTACAAAACAACCAGTAACAGTGATACAGTTTAAATATATGCCCCTTCCAAGTCTCATGTTGAATTGTAATTCCCAGTGTTGGAGGTGGGATGGCTTGGTGCTGTCCTTGCAGTAGTGAGTTGTCATGAGATCTGATCCTTCTAAAGTGTGGCATCTTGTCTCCCCAACTCTCTCTCTCTTGCTTTCACCATGTGACATGCTCACTCCTGCTTCTCCGTCTGCCATGAGTAAAATCTCCCTACGGCCTCCTCAGAAGCTGAACAGATGCCAGCCCTATGCTTCCTGTACAGCCTGCAGAACTGTGAGACAATTAAACCTCTTTTCTTTATAAATTACCTAGTCTCTAGTGTTTCTTTATGGCAATGCAAGAATGAACTAATACAAATAGGAAGTTGTTACTTATCAATAATAACCTTGAATGTAAATGGATTAAATCCTCCAATCAAAAGATATAAAGTGGTTAAATGGATTAAAACAAAAACAGTATCCAACTATATGCTCTCTACAAGAGACCCACATACGCTTTAAGGACACACATAAGCTGAAAGTGAAAGGACAGAAGAAGATACTCCATGCAAATAGTAACCAAAAGAGAACAGAGGTGGCTATACTTATATGTGATAAAAATGGACTTCAAATCAAAAAATATCATGAGAAAAAGTCATTATTTAAAGATAAAGGGATCAGTTAATGAAGTGGAATAGCCATTATAAATATATATGCACCCAACACTGGAGCACCTAAGTACATAAAGCAAATATTAATGGACTTGAAGGAAGAAATAGGTAGCACACAATAATATCAGGAGGTTTCAATACCCCACTTTCAACAATTGATAGATAAGCTAAATAGAAAATTAATAAGGAAATACTGGATTTGAATTGTACTTTTGGCCAAATGGGTCTAATAGACATATACAGAACTTTCCATCCAACAGCAGTAGAATATGCATTTTCTTTCTCCAGCGACATGGAACATTTGACAGGATAGAGCATATGTTAGGCCACAATGCAGTCCTCACAAATTTAAAATTAAAATCATGTCTAGTATTTCAGACCACAATGTTATGTAACTAAAAATTAATAACAAGAGGAATCTTGGAAAATTCACAAATAAGGGGATATTAAACAAGATGCTCCTGAAAAAGCAATGGGAAAAAAAATCAAAATAAAAATTTTAAGGTATATTGAGACAAACAACAATGGAAACACAAAATACCAAAACCTATGGAATACAAAAACCAGTTCTATGGCAATAAAAATTTGCATTAAAATATATAGCAATAAACACCTGAATCAAAGAAGAGAGATCCCAAAAGGTCTAACATTACACCTCAAGAAACTAGAAAAAGATTAAACCCAAATTTAGAAGGAAGAAAATAATAAAAATCAGAACAGAAATAAGTCAAAGAGAGAACAGAAAAGCCATAGAAAGAATAAAACAGCTTGTTTTTTGAAAAAGCTGGCAAACCCTTAGCTAGTCTAAGAAAATCAGAGAGAAGATGTACATAAAATAAAAAATAACATTACGACAGATGCCTCAGAAACAAAAAGGATCATAAGAAACTATTATGAACAATTATATGCAAACAAATCGGATTACCTAGAAATGGATAAATCCCTAGAAAATTACAACTTACTGAGATTGACACAGGAAGAAATAGCCTCAACAGACCAATAAAAAAGTAATTAAATAAGTCGTCAAAAACTTCCCAACAGCTGGGCATGGTGGCTTACACCTGTAATCCCAACACTTTGGGAGGCTGAGGTGGGTGGCTCACTTGAGGTCAGGAGTTCGAGTCCAACCTGGCCAACGTGGTGAAATGCCGTCTCTACCAAAAATATAAAAATTAGCCAGAAGTGGTGGTGCACACCTGTAATCCCAGCTGCTCAGGAGGCTGTGGCAGGAGAATCGCTTGAACCCAAGAGGTGGCGGTTGCAGTGAGCCAAGATCACGCCACTGCATTCCGGCATGGGCAACAAGTGTGAGATTCCATCTCAAAACAAAACAAAACAAACAACAACAACAACAAATCCTCCCAACAAAGAAAAGCAAAGTACCAAGTGACTTTACATGTAAATTGTACCCAACCTTCAAGGAAAAGTTAATGTCAATACTTTTAAAGCTCTTCCAATAAAAAGAGCAAGAGGAAATACTTCCAAACCCTTTTATTGACATATATGAAATCACATTATGATACATCACATTAACAGAATGAAAGATAAAAACACACATGATCATTTTAATTAATTCAGATACGCAGGATGAAGTAGTCTAGAGACCTAATGTACAACATGAGGACTACAGGTAACAAACTATAGGTAATAAAGTTTTACTGTATATGAGATTAATGCTAAATGACATTTTAAGCTGTTCTTGCCACAAAAACAAACCCCAAATAGTCTAACTATATGAGGTGAAAGATATAATTCACTTCCATATAGTAGCCTTTTTATTATCTATGTGTATCCCTTAACATCATGCTACATACCTCAAATATACTCAGTTTTTAGTTAGAGGTCAACTATTGCTTCCATGTCATTTTCTGTGTTTTTTCACCATAAAATCATTTTTTTAATGCAATAAAAATTAAATGTTCTTTGGGAGGCCGAGACGGGCGGATCACGAGGTCAGGAGATCGAGACCATCCTGGCGAACACGTCTCTACTAAAAAGTACAAAAAAACTAGCCGGGCGAGGTGGCGGGCGCCTGTAGTCCCAGCTACTCGGGAGGCTGAGGCAGGAGAATGGCGTGAACCCGGGAGGCGGAGCTTGCAGTGAGCTGAGATCCGGCACTGCACTCCAGCCTATGCGACAGAGCCAGACTCCTTCTCAAAACAAAAAAAAAAAAAAAAAAAAAATTAAATGTTGAATTCATAGAGGCAGAGTACAATGCTGGTTACCAGGGACTAGTGAAATGTGGTCAAAGGGTACAAAATTTCACTTAGCTAGGAGAATTAAGTTGAAGAGATCTATTGCACAACATGGTGACTATAGTTAATAAGAATGTATTATTTTCTTGAAAATTGCTAAGAGTATATTTTTAAGTGTTCTCACCACAAAAAGGAGATAAATATGTGAGGTAATATATTTGTAAATTAGCTTGGTATAGTCATTCCGCAATGCATACATATTTTAAAACATCCTGTTGTACACAATATATACAATTTTAATTAGTCAACATAAATTTTTCTTAAATACTTTAACTTCTAGGGTTCATATGCACAACGTGCAGGTTTGTTACCTATGTATACATGTGCCATGTTGGTTTGCTGCACCCATTAACTCATCATTTACATTAGATATTTCTCCTAATGCTATCCTTCTGCCATTCCCTGCCCCTCCCACCCCATGACAGGCCCCAGTGTGTGATGTTCCCCACCCTGTGTCCAAGTGTTCTCATTGTTCAATTCCCACCTATGAGTGACAACATGCAGTGTTTGGTTTTCTGTTCTTGTGACAGTTTGCTCAGAATGATGGTTTCCAGCTTCATCCATGTCCGTACAAAGGACATGAACTCATCATTTTTTATGGCTGCATAGTATTCCATGGTGTATATGTGCTATATTTTCTTAATCCAGTCTATCATTGATGGATATTTGGGTTGGTTCCAAGTCTTTGCTATTGTGAATAGTGCCACAATAAACATACATATGCATGTGTCTTTATAGTACCATGATTTATAATCCTTTGAGTACAAACTCAAAGGATCCAGTAATGGGATCACTGGGTCAAATGGTATTTCTAGTTCTACATCCTTAAGGAATTGCCACACTGTCTTCCACAGTGGTTGAACTAGTTTATACTCTCACTAATAGTGTAAAAGTTTTCCTATTTCTCCACATCCTCTCCAGCAGCTGTTGTTTCCTGATTTTTAACGATCACTGTTCTAACTTGTGTGAGATGGTATCTCATTGTGGTTTTGATTTGCATTTCTCTGATGACCAGTGATGAATATTTTTTCATGGCTGATGGCTGCATAAATGTCTTCTTTTGAAAAGTGTCTGTTCATACACTTTGCCTACTTTTTGATGGGGTTGTTTGATTTTTTTTCTTGTAAATCTGCTTAAGTTCTTTGTATATTCTGCGTATTAGCCCTTTGTCAGATGGGTAGGTTGCAAAAATTGTCTCCCATTCTGTAGGTTGAGTGTTCACTCTGATGGTAGTTTCTTGTGCCATGCAGAAGCTCTTTAGTTTAATTAGGCCCCATTTGTCGATTTTGGCTTTGTTCCCATTGCTTTTGGTGCTTGAGTCATGAACTCCTTGTCCATTCCTATGTCCTGAATGGTATTGCCTAGGTTTTCTTCTAGGCCTTTTATGGTTTTAGGTCTAACAGTTAAGTCTTTAATCTATCTTGAATTAATTTTTGTATAAGGTGTAAGGAAGTGATCCAGTTTTAGCTTTCTACATATGGCTAGCCAGTTTTCCCAGCACCATTTATTAAATAGGGAATCCTTTCCCCATTTCTTATTTTTGTCAGGTTTGTCAAAGATCAGATGGTTGTAGATACGTGGTGTTATTTCTGAAGGCTCTGTTCTGTTCCATTGGTCTATATCTCTGTTTTGGTACCAGTACCATGCTGTTTTGGATACTGTAGACTTGTAGTATAGTTTGAAGTCAGGTAATGTGATGCCTCCAGCTTTGTTCTTTTTGCTTATGATTGTCTTGGCAATGCAGGCTCTTTTTTGGTTCCATATGAAATTTAAAGTAGTTTTTTCTAATTCTGTGAAGAAAGTCATTGGTAGCTTGATGGAAATGGCATTGAATCTATAAATTACCTTTGGCAGTATGGCTGTTTTCACAATATTGATTCTTTTTATCCATGAGCATGGAATGTTCTTCCATTTGTCTTTTATTTCATTGAGCGGTGGTTTGTAGTTCTCCTTGAAGAGGTCCTTCACAATCCTTGTAAGTTGGATTCCTAGGTATTTCATTCTCTTTGAAGCAATTGTGAATGGAAGTTCATTCATGATTTGGCTCTCTGTTTGTCTGTTATTGGTGTATAGGAATGCTTGTGATTTTTGCGCATTGATTTTGTATCCTGAGACTTTGCTGAAGTTGCTTATCAGCTTGAGGAGATTTTGGGCTGAGATGATGGGGTTTTCTAAATATACAATCATGTCATCTGCATACATTGACAATTTGACTTCCTCTTTTCCTAATTGAATACCGTTTATTTTTTTCTCTTGCCTATTTGCCCTGGCCAGAACTTCCAACACTATGTTGAATAGGAGTGGTGAGAAAGGCATCCCAGTCTTGTGCCAGTTTTCAAAGGGAATGCTTGCAGTTTTTGCCCATTCAGTAGGATATTGACTGTGGGTTTGTCATAAGTAGCTCTTATTATTTTGAGATACATTCCATCAATACCTAGTTTATTGAGAGTTTTTAGCATGAAGGGCTGTTGAATTTTGTCAAAGGCCTTTTCTGCATCTATTGAGATAATCATGTGGTTTTTGT
>NW_012106441.1:1436905-1446679 GCF_000951045.1 Mandrillus leucophaeus | reverse complement strand
TCACCAGAGGTATTGGTCTAGAATTCTTTTTTTGTCATGTCTCTGCCAGGTCTTGTTATCAGGATGATGCTGGCCTCATGAAATGAGTTAGGGAGGATTCCCTCTTTTTCTATTGATTGGAATAGTTTCAGAAGGAATGGTGCCAGCTCCTCTTTGTACCTCTGGTAGAATTCGGCTGTGAATCCATCTGGTCCTGGACTTTTTTTGTTGGTAGGCTATTAATTATTGTCTCAATTTTAGAGCCTGTTATTGGTCTATTCAGTGATTCAACCTCTTCCTGGTTTAGTCTTGGAGGGTGTATCTGTCCAGGAATTTATCCATTTCTTCTAGATTTTCTAGTTTATTTGCATAGAGGTGTTTATAGTATTCTCTGATAGTAGTTTATATTTCTGTGGGATTGGTGGTGGTATCACTTTTATCATTTTTTATTGTGTCTTTTGGATTCTTCTCTCTTTTCTTCTTTATTAGTCTTGCTAGCGGTCTATCAGTTTTGTTGATCTTTTCAAAAAACCAGCTCCTGGGATTCCTTGATTTTTTGAAGGGTTTTTTTGTGTCTCTATCCCCTTCAGTTCTGCTCTGATCTCAGTTATTTCTTGCCTTCTGCTAGCTTTTGAATTTGTTTGCTCTTGCTTCTCTAGTTCTTTTAATTTTCATGTGAGAGTGTTGATTTTAGGTCTTTCCTGCTTTCTCTTGTGGGCATTTAATGCTATAAATTTCCCTCGACACACTGCTTTAAATGTGTCCCAGAGATTCTGTTACATTGTGTCTTTGTTCTCATTGGTTTCAAAGAACATCTTTATTTCTGTCTTCATTTCGTTATTTACCCAGTAGTCATTCAGGAGCAGGTTGTTCAGTTTCCATGCAGTTGTGTGGTTTTGAGTGAGTTTCTTAATCCTGAGTTCTAATTTGATTGCACTGTGATCTGAGAGACAGTTTGTTGTCATTTCTGTTCCTTTACATTTGCTGAGGAGTGCTTTACTTCCAACTATGTGGTCACTTTTGGAATAAGTGCAATGTGATGTTGAGAATAATGCATATTCTGTTGATGTGGGGTGGAGAATTCTGTAGATGTCTATTAGGTCTGCTTGGTACATAGCTGAGTTCAAGCCCTGGAGATCCTTGTTAACCTTCTGTCTTGATCTGTCTAATGTTGACAGTGGGGTGTTAAAGTCTCCCATTATTATTGTATGGGAGTTTAAGTCTCTTTGTAGGTCTCAAAGGACTTGCCTTATGAATCTGGGTGCTCCTGTATTTTGTACATATATGTTTAGGAGAGTTAGCTCTTCTTGTTGAATTGATTCCTTTACCATTATATAATGGCCTTATTTGTCTCTTTGATCTTTGTTGGTTTAAATTCTGTTTTATCAGAGACTAGGATTGCAACCCTTCCTCTTTTTTTTGCTTTCAATTTGCTTGGTAGATCTTCCCCCATCCCTTTATTTTCAGCCTATGTGTCTCTGCATGTGAGATGGGTCTCCTGAATACAGCACACTGATGGATCTTGACTCTTTATCCAATTTGCCATTCTGTGTCTTTTAATTGGCACATTTTGCCCATTTACACTTAAGGTTAATATTGTTATGTGTGAATTTGATCCTGATATTGTGATTTTCATGGTTATTTTGCCCTCTAGTTGATGCAGTTTCTTCCTAGCATCAATGGTTTTTACAATTTGGCATGTTTTTGCAGTGGCTGGTACAGGTTGTTCCTTTCCATATTTAGTGCTTCCTTCAGGAGCTCTTATAAGGCAGGCCTGGTGGTGACAAAATCCCTCAGCATTTGCTTGTCTGTAAAGGATTTTATTTCTCCACTTATGAAGCTTGGTATGACTGGATATGAAATTCTGGGTTAAAGAATTCTTTTCTTTAAGAATGTTGAATATTGGCCCCCACTCTCTTCTGGTTTGTAGAATTTCTGCTGAGAGATCCACTATTAGTCTCATGGTCTTCCCTTTGTGGGTAACCCGTCCTTTCTCTCTGGCTGACCTTAATATTTTTTCTTTCATTTTAACCTTGGTGAATCTGACAATTATGTGTCTTGGGGTTGCTCTTCTTGAGGAATATCTTTGTGGTATTCTTTGTATTTCCTGATTTGAATGTTGGCCTGCTTTGCTAGGTTGGGAAAGTTCTTCTGGATAATATCCTGAAGAGTGTTTTCCAACTTGGTTTCATTCTCCCCATCACTCTCAGGTACACCAGTCAGACGTAAATTTGGTCTTTTCATATAGTCCCATATTTCTTGGAGGCTTTGTTTCATTTTCCTCTTTTTTCTCTATGCTTCTCTTCTTGCTTCATTTCATTAATTTGATCTTCAATCACTGATACCCTTTCTTCCACTTGAGGTAATTGGCTACTGAAGCTTGTGCATGCGTCATGCAGTTCTCGTGCCATGGTTTTCAGTTCCATCAGGTCATTTAAGGTCTTCTCTACACTGTTTATTCTAGTTAGCCATTTAATCTTTTTTCAAGGTTTTTAGCCTCTTTGCTATGGGTTTGAACATCCTCCTTTAGGTCGGAGAAGTTTGTCATTACCGACCTTCTGAAGCCTGCTTCTGTCAACTCATTAAAGTCATTCTCCATCCAGCTTTGTTCCATTGCTGGCAAGAAGCTACAATCCTTTTGAGAAGAAGAGACGCTCTGTTTTTTAGAATCTTCAGCTTTTCTGCTCTGGTTTCTCCCTCATCTTTGTTGTTTTGTCTACCTTTGGTCTTTGATGATGGTGACCTACAGATGGGGTTTTGGTGTGGATGTTGTTTTTGTTGATGTTGATGCTATTCCTTTCTGTTTGTTAGTTTTCCTTCTAACAGTCAGGTCCCTCAGCTGCAGTTCTGTTGGAGTTTGCCGGAGGTGCCCTCCAGACCCTGTTTGCCTGGGTATCACCAGCAGAGGTTGAAGAACAGTAAATATTGCTGCCTGATCCTTCCTCTGGAAGCTTCCTGTCAGAGTGGCACCAAGCTATATGAGGTGTCAGTTAGTCCCTACTGGGAGATGTCTCCCAGTTAGGCTACATGGGGATCAGGGACCCACTTGAGGAGGAAGTCTCTCTGTTCTCAGAGCTCAAACTCCTTGCTGGGAGGACCACTGCGCTCTTCAGAGCTGTCAGACAGGGTAGAAGTTTCTGCTGCCTTTTGTTCAGCTCTGCCCTGCCCCTAAAGGTGGAGTTAACAGAGGCAAGTGGGCCTCATTCAGCTGCGGTGGGCTCCACACAGTTCAAGCTTCCTGGCCAGTTTGTCTACCTACTCATGCCATTTGCTAAGACCATTGGAAAAGCCCAGTATTTAGGTGGCAGTGTCCCAATTTTTCCAGTACAGTCTGTCACAGCTTCCCTTGGCTAGGAAAGGGAAATCCCCCAACCCCTTGTGCTTCCTGGGTGAGGCAATGCCCCACCCTGCTTCAGCTCACCCTCCATGGTCTTCACCCACTGTCCAACCAGTCCCAGTGAGATGAACCAGGTACCTTAGTTGGAAATGCAGAAATCACTCATCTTCTCTGTCGATCATGCTGGGAGTTGCAGACCGGAGCTGTTCCTATTAGGCTATCTTGAAACAGCATCTGCCTAAAAATATCTTAAAAGCTAAATTAAAAGGTTAAATGCAGTAATGAAGTTGGGGTCATAATCTGATAGGACCTTGGCTTTATAAGAAGAGGAGGAGAGATCACTCTTTCTATTCACCATGTGAGGACATAACTTTCTGTAAGCTTGGAGGACAACCCTGATTAGAACATAAATCAGTTGGCATCTTGATGTTGGCTTTCCCAGCCTTTAAATCTGTGAGCAATAAATTTGTGTTAAGTAAAAAAAAAAAAAAAAAAAAAAAAAAAAAAAAAAAAAAGTCATCCCACAAGTATTTCAAAGAGAATGAGTTTACATTTCAATAACAACCTATTTATATCAGCATACAACAAAGCAATCCTTAGTAATCTAGCCCTTTCAAACTATTCTTACAGAACTGACAGAACAATTTGTTTGGTGCTTGGCGTATACTGCTTTGTATTGTTAATTATGTTTAGAATTATTTTTTTTCAACGTTAAGTTCCAGAGTACATGCGCAGAATGTGCAGGTTTGTTACATAGGCAAAAGTGTGCTATGGTGGTTTGCTGCACAGATCAACCCATAACCTAGATATTAAGCCCAGCATCCATTAGCTATTCTTCCTCATGCACTCCCTCCTCCTGCCCCCATTGACAAGTCCTGGTGTGTGTTGTTACCCAACCATGTGTCCATATCATTCAACTCCCACTTACAAATGAGAACATGTGGTGTTTGGTTTTCTGTTCCTGTGTTAGTTTGCTGAGGATACAGCTTCCAGCTTCATCCATGTCCTGCAAAGGACATAATCTCATTCCTTTTTATGGTTGCATAGTATTCCATGGTGTATATGTACCAGATTTTCTTTACCCAGTCTCTCCTTGATGAGCGTTTTGGTTCATTCCATGTCTTTGCTGTTGTGAATAGTGCTGCAATGAACATATGCATGCATTTATCTTTATAAGAGAATGATTTATATTCCTTTAGGTGGATAGCCAGTAATGGGATTTCTGGGTCAAATAGTATTTCTGCTTCTAGATCTTTAAGGAATCACCACCACACTGCCTTCCACAATGGTTGAACTAATTTAAACTCTTGCCAATGGTGTGAAAGCATTTCTTTTTCTCTGCAACCTTGCCAACATCTGTTGTTTCTTGACTTTTTAATGATTACCATTCTGACTGGCATGAAATGGAATCTCATTGTGATTTTGATTTGCATTCTCTAATAATTCGTGATGTTAACCTTTTTTTCATCTATGTCTGCTGGCCGCATTTATGTTTTCTTTTGAGAAGTGTCTGTTTATGTCCTTTGCCCACTTTAATGGGGTTGTTTTTACTTGTAAATTTGATTAAGTTTCTTGTAGACTCTGGATATTAGACCCTTGTCAGATGGATACATTGCAAAATTTTTCTCCCCTTCTGTAGGTTGTCTGTTCACTCTGATAGTTTCTTTTGCTGTTCAGAAGCTGTTTTGCTTAATAAGATCCTATTTGTCAATTTTTGCTTTAGTTGCAATTGCTTTCGGCATTTTGTCATGAAATCTTTGCCCCTGTCTATGTCCTGAATGGTATTACCTAGATTTTCTTCCAAGGCTTTTATAGTTTGGGGTTTTATATTTATCCTTAATCCATCTTTAGTTAATTTTTTCTGCATATGGCTAACCAGTTCTCCCAGTACCACTTACTAAATAGGTAATCCTTCCCCTACTGCTTTTGTCAGGTTTCTAAAAAACCAGATAGTAGTAGGTGCATGGTCTTATTTCTGAGTTCTCTATCCTGTTTCATTGTGTTGTTTCTGTGTGTCATTTTTTTGTACTGGTACCATGATGTTTGGGTTACTGTAGCCTTGTAGTATAATTTGAAGTCAGGTAGCATGATGCCTTCAGCTTTGTTCTTTCTGCATAGGGTTGTCCTGGCTATACAAGCTCTTTTTTTGGTTCCATATGAAATATAAAATAGGTTTTTCTAATTCTGTGAAGAATGGCAATGGTAGTTTAATGGGAATAGCATTGAATCTATAAAATACTCTGGGCAGTATGGCCATTTTCACAATATTGATTCATGCTACCCACAAACATGAAATATTTTTTTCATTTGTTTGTGTCTTCTCTGATGTCCTTGAGCAGTTGTTGGTAGTTCTCCTTGAAGAGGTACTTCACTTCCCTTGTTAGCTGTATTCCTGGGTATTTTAATCTCTTTGTAGCAATTGCGAATGGGAGTTCATTCCTGATTTGGCTGTCTGCTTGCCTGCTGCTGGTGTATAGGGATGCTAGCAAATTTTGTGCATTGATTTTTGTATCCTGAGACTTTGCTGAAGTTGCTTATCAACTTAAGAAGATTTTGCACTGAGATGATAGGGTTTTGTAGATACAGGATCATGTCATCTGCAAGCAAAGATAATTTGACTTCCTATGTTGAATAGTAGTGGGGAGAAAGGGCATCCTTGTCTTGTGCTGGATTCAAGGGGAATGCTTCCAGTTTTTGCCCATTAAGTATGATACTGGCTGTTATTTGTCTTACTATTTTGTGGTATATTCCTTCAACACCTAGGTTATTGAGAGTTTTTAACATGAAGACATGTTGAATTTTATCCAAGGCCTTTTCTGTGTCTATTGAGATAATCATGTGGTTTTTGTCTTTAGTTCTGCTTATATGATGTTATGTTTAGTCTGTTTATGTGATAAATTACATTTATTGATTTGCATATGTTGAACCAGCTTTGCAATCCAGGGATGAAGCCAACTTGATCGTGGTGGACAAGTTTTTTGATGTGCTACTGAATTTGGTTTGCTAGTATTTTATTGAGGATTTTTTGCATTGATGTTCATCAGGGATATTGGCCAGAAGTTTTTTTTTTTTTGTAGCATCTCTGCCAGGTTTTGGTATCAGGATGATGCTTGCTTCATGAAATGAGTTAGGGATGAGTCCCTTTTTTTCAATTGTTTGGAATAGTTTTGGTAGAAATCATACCAACTCTTCTTTGTACCTCTGATACAGTTCAGCTATAAATCCATCTGGTCCTGGTTGATAGGCTATTTATTACTGCCTCCATTTCAGAACTTGTTACTGGTCTATTCAGGGATTCAATTTCTTCCTGGTTCAATCTTGGGAGGGTGTATGTATCCAGCAATGTGTCCATTTCTTCTAGATTTTCTAGTTTATTTACATAGAAGTGTTTATAGTATTTTTCTGATGGTTATTTGTATTTCTGTGGAGTCAGTGGTGATGTCTCCTTATCATTTCTGATTGTGTCTATTTGATTCTTCTATTAGTCTAGCTAGCCATCTATTTTATTATTTTTTTCAAAAAACCGGCTCTTGGATTTGTTGATTTTTTTGAAGAGTTTTTCGTGTCTCTGTCTCTTTCAGTTATTTCTGTGTGAGGGTTGTCTTTTTGTGTAGGGCTGTCTTTTGGTATGGGTTGCTCTGATCTTGGTTATTTCTTGTCTTCTGCTAGCTTTGGTGTTTGCTCTTGGTTCTTTAGTTATTTTAGTTATGATGTTAGGTTGTTGATTTCACATCTTTCTTGCTTTTTGATGTGGACATGTAGTGCTATAAATTTCCCTCTTAACATGGCATTAACTGCATCACAGAGATTCTGATATGCTGTCTCTCTGTTCTCATTAGTTTCAGGATACTACTTGATTTCTGCCTTAATTTCATTATTTACCCAGGAGTCATTCAGGAGCAGGTTGTTCAACTTCCATGTAGTTGTGTGGTTTTGAGTGACTTTCTTAAACTTGAGTTCTAATTTGATTGCACTGTGGTCTAAGAGACTGTTTGTTATGATTTCCATTCTTTTGCATTTGCTGAGGAGTGTTTTGCTTCCGTTTATGTGATCAGTTTTAGAGTAAGTTCTATGTGGCAATGAAAAGTATGTATATTCTTTTGCTTTTCAGTGGAGAGTCCTGTAGATATCTATCAGGTCGACTTGATCCAGAGCTGAGTTCAAGTCCTGAACATCTTTGTCAATTTTCTGTCTTGATTATCTAATATGGTCAGTGGAGTGTTAAAGTCTCCCACTATTATTGTGTGGTAGTCTAAATCTCTTAGTAGGTCTCTAAGAACTTGCTTTATGAATCTGGGTGCTCCTATATTGGGTCCATATATATTTAGGATAGTTAGCTCTTCTTGTTGAACTGAACCCTTTACCATTATATAAATGCCCTTCTTTGTCTTTTTTGATCTTTGTTGGTTTAAAGTCTGTTTTGTCAGAAATCAAGACCCTTGCTCTCTTCTGTTTTCCATTTGCTTGATAAATTTTCCTCCATTCCTTTATTTTGAGCCTATGTGTGTTTTTGCATGTAAGATGGGTCTCTTGAAGACAGTATACTAATGGGTCTTGACTCTTTATCCAGCTTGCCATTCTGTGTCTTTTAGTTGGGGCATTTAGTCCATTTACATTTAAGGTTAATATTGTTATGTATGAATCTGATCCTGTCATCATGATGCTAGCTGGTTATTTTGCAGACTTGTTTATGTGGTTGCTTCATAGTGTCACTGGTCTGTATACTTCAGGGGGGTTTTGTAGCTGCTGGTAACAGTTTTTCTTTTCATATTTAGTGCTTTTTCAGGGGTTTTTACAAGGCAGGTCTGGTGGTGATTAATTCCCTCAGCATTTGCTTGTCTGAAAAGGATCTTATTTCTCCTTCACTTATGAAGCTTAGTTTGGCCAGATATGAAATTCTGGGTTGGAAATTTTTTTAAAAGAATGTTGACTATTGGCCACCAATCTCTTCTGACTTGTAAGGTTTCTGTTGAGAGGTCTGCTGTTAGTCAATGGGTTTCCCTTTGTAGGTGACCTGGCTTTTCTCTCTGGTTGCCCTTGACATTTTTTCTTCCATTTCAACCTTGGAGATTCTGATGACCATGTGTCTTGGGGTTGATTTTCTCATGGAGAGGAACCCCTTACAGAGGTTCTCTGAAGTTACTGCATTTGAATGTTGGACTATCTTGCTAGGCTGGGGAAGTTCTCCTGGATGACATCCTAAAGTATGTTTTCCAACTTAGTTCTGTTCTCCCATCTCCTTAGGTAGCCCAATCAGTCATAGGCTTGGTCATTTAACATAATCTCATAGCTCTTGGAGGTTTTTAAAATACCTTTTGATTATTTTTTCTCTATTCTTGTTTGCCTGTCTTATTGCAGAAAGATAGTCTTGAAGCTCAGATTTTTTCCTCCACTTGGTCTATTCCACTATTGATATTTGTGATTGCATTGTGATGTTTTCTTTTTGTGTTTTTCAGCTCCATCGGGTCAGTTATATTTCTCTCTAAACTGGCTATTCTGGTTGTCAGCTCCTGTATTTTTTTATCATTATTCTTAGCTTCTTAGCATTGGGTTAGAACATGCTCCTTTGGCTCAGCGAAATTTGTTATTATCCACCTTCTGAATTCTACTCCTGCCAATTCAACCATCTCAGCCTCAGCCCGGTTCTATGTCCCTGATGGTAAGGTGATGTGATCACTTGGAGGAGAAGAGGCACTCTGGCTTTCTTAGTTTTCAGGGGTTTTGCTTTGATTCTTTCTCATTTTTGTGGGCTTACCTACTTTCGATATTTGAGGTTGCTGACCTTTGAATGGGGTTTTAATGAGATCTCTTTTTGATGATGTTGTTGTTTTCCCCCCTTTTAACAGTCAGGCCACTTTTCCATAGGGCTGCTGTGGTTTCTTGGGGATCCACTCCAGCTTATTGTTGCCTCAGTTCCTTCCACACCTGGAGGTGTGCACCAGTGAAGGCTGCAAAACAGCAAAGATGGCAGTCTGCTCCTTCCTCTGGTAGCTCCACCCCAGTAGGGCAACAACCCAATGCCAGCCTGAACACTCCTATAGAAGGTATCTGGAGACTCCTCTTGGGAGGTCTCGCCCAGTCAGGAGGACTGGGATCAGGGAGCTGCTTTAAAAAGCAGTGTGGTTGCCCCTTGGCAGAACAGATGCACTGGGGGGAACCCTGCCTCATCCAGACCACCCAGATTCTCCAGAGTGAAGGCTAGAAAGACTAAGTCAACTGAACTGTAGTGATGGTGGCTACCCTCCTTGCAGGGGCTCTGTCCCAGGGAGAGATCAGAGTTCTGTCCATATAACCCTGGCTGGAGTTGCTAAAATTTCCACAAGGAGGCCCTGCCCGGTAAGGAGGGATGGGTTGGAGTCCCACTTAAGGAAGCAGTTTTGCCATGATTTGGCACAGTAGTGGTACTATGTTGTGGGGAACTCCTTCTAATATGGACTGCTTGGACTCCCCAAAGCCGG
>NW_012106441.1:1427086-1434880 GCF_000951045.1 Mandrillus leucophaeus | reverse complement strand
GGGTTTTTACAAGGCAGGTCTGGTGGTGATTAATTCCCTCAGCATTTGCTTGTCTGAAAAGGATCTTATTTCTCCTTCACTTATGAAGCTTAGTTTGGCCAGATATGAAATTCTGGGTTGGAAATTTTTTTAAAAGAATGTTGACTATTGGCCACCAATCTCTTCTGACTTGTAAGGTTTCTGTTGAGAGGTCTGCTGTTAGTCAATGGGTTTCCCTTTGTAGGTGACCTGGCTTTTCTCTCTGGTTGCCCTTGACATTTTTTCTTCCATTTCAACCTTGGAGATTCTGATGACCATGTGTCTTGGGGTTGATTTTCTCATGGAGAGGAACCCCTTACAGAGGTTCTCTGAAGTTACTGCATTTGAATGTTGGACTATCTTGCTAGGCTGGGGAAGTTCTCCTGGATGACATCCTAAAGTATGTTTTCCAACTTAGTTCTGTTCTCCCATCTCCTTAGGTAGCCCAATCAGTCATAGGCTTGGTCATTTAACATAATCTCATAGCTCTTGGAGGTTTTTAAAATACCTTTTGATTATTTTTTCTCTATTCTTGTTTGCCTGTCTTATTGCAGAAAGATAGTCTTGAAGCTCAGATTTTTTCCTCCACTTGGTCTATTCCACTATTGATATTTGTGATTGCATTGTGATGTTTTCTTTTTGTGTTTTTCAGCTCCATCGGGTCAGTTATATTTCTCTCTAAACTGGCTATTCTGGTTGTCAGCTCCTGTATTTTTTTATCATTATTCTTAGCTTCTTAGCATTGGGTTAGAACATGCTCCTTTGGCTCAGCGAAATTTGTTATTATCCACCTTCTGAATTCTACTCCTGCCAATTCAACCATCTCAGCCTCAGCCCGGTTCTATGTCCCTGATGGTAAGGTGATGTGATCACTTGGAGGAGAAGAGGCACTCTGGCTTTCTTAGTTTTCAGGGGTTTTGCTTTGATTCTTTCTCATTTTTGTGGGCTTACCTACTTTCGATATTTGAGGTTGCTGACCTTTGAATGGGGTTTTAATGAGATCTCTTTTTGATGATGTTGTTGTTTTCCCCCCTTTTAACAGTCAGGCCACTTTTCCATAGGGCTGCTGTGGTTTCTTGGGGATCCACTCCAGCTTATTGTTGCCTCAGTTCCTTCCACACCTGGAGGTGTGCACCAGTGAAGGCTGCAAAACAGCAAAGATGGCAGTCTGCTCCTTCCTCTGGTAGCTCCACCCCAGTAGGGCAACAACCCAATGCCAGCCTGAACACTCCTATAGAAGGTATCTGGAGACTCCTCTTGGGAGGTCTCGCCCAGTCAGGAGGACTGGGATCAGGGAGCTGCTTTAAAAAGCAGTGTGGTTGCCCCTTGGCAGAACAGATGCACTGGGGGGAACCCTGCCTCATCCAGACCACCCAGATTCTCCAGAGTGAAGGCTAGAAAGACTAAGTCAACTGAACTGTAGTGATGGTGGCTACCCTCCTTGCAGGGGCTCTGTCCCAGGGAGAGATCAGAGTTCTGTCCATATAACCCTGGCTGGAGTTGCTAAAATTTCCACAAGGAGGCCCTGCCCGGTAAGGAGGGATGGGTTGGAGTCCCACTTAAGGAAGCAGTTTTGCCATGATTTGGCACAGTAGTGGTACTATGTTGTGGGGAACTCCTTCTAATATGGACTGCTTGGACTCCCCAAAGCCGGCCATCAAGAACTGTCAACTCAAACGCAGAGATCCACCTCAGGCGGTCTCCAGCCTGCTGCTGCTGGCCAGCTGGAATTCCAAGCCAGTGCATCTTAACTTATGAGGTGCCATGGGAGTGAGGCCTGCATAATGACACCTCTTGGCTCCCTGGATTCGGCCCCCTTCCTAGGGGAATGCACAATTGGATCTCCCACCTTGCCAGAATTCCCAAGACCAGAATATGCAAAGCTCCTGGGTCTCTGTGTGTGCCCAAGCAGCCACTTTGCCAAGACAAGAGCTCTGTACTTTGGACCCAAGGCCCTGGTGATGTGGGCTCACAAGGGGATCTCCCGATCTGTGGACTGCAAAGATCCATGGGAAAAGCATGCTTTCCCAGGTGGGGTAGCACAATCAGTCACCACCTCCCTTGGCTGGGAATGTGGGCTCCCCTGGCTCTGTGCTTCTCCCAGGTGGGATATCTCCCCACCCTGCTTTTCCTTGCTGTCCATGGGTTGAGCTGTCCACCTAGTCAGTCCCAATGCAAGAACCTGGATTCCTCAGTTGAAGGTGCAGAATTCACTCACTGTTTTTATTCCTCTTTGTGAGCGCTGTGGACTGCAGCTGCTTCTAATCAACCATCTTGGCCCACCCACCCGAAAAACTTAAAATTGTTTCTTTAAAATAGGTATTGATATTATTTGGCTCTGTATTCCCACCCAAATCTCATGTCAAATTGTAATTCCCAGTGTTGGAGGAAGGGTCTCATGGGAAGTGACTGAATCATGGGGGCAGATTGATTTGTGGTTTAATTGATTACCCATAAATATAGAAATGATTACATCTGTTCTTTCAACTCCAGTTAGGTGTGGATCTAGGCTAAGGAAACTGAATGCTGAGATTTATGGCAATTTTGGGACCACTACAACTAGTAAGAAGCTTCCATGTCTCCACTTGTCAAGGCATTTAAGAAAAATGAATCCAGGAGATTTTATTATTTTAGAAGTATACAATGCTGATACTGTGAACAAAGTATGCCAACAATGACACTTGGTAATAATAATATATTATATCAATAGACTTTCTCCTATCTAAAGGTTACTGATTGCATTTTAAGATATTTTAAAGCCATAATTTCCCTCAATTTTATCATAAAAATTATAAAAATGTTGTAAATGAACACTCATTTATCACTTAAATTTACTAGTAAACATTTTGTCACATTTTTTTCACCTCCCTGCCTTCCTTCTCCATTTGTGCATTGGAAAACACATACTCTCATGCACTCTCTCTTGTTTAAAAGTAAGGTATACAAGGAGGTGAAAGATCTCTACAAGGATAACTACAAAACGCTGCAGAAAGAAATCACAGATGACACAAACAAATGGAAAAACATTTCATACTCATAGATTGAAAGAATCAGTATCATTTAAATGGTCATGTTGCCCAACGTAATCTACAAATTCAATGCTATTTCTATCAAACTATCAATGCCACTATTCACAGAATTAGAAAAAAACAAAAACAAAAACTATTCTAAAATTCATATTGAATGAAAAAAGAGCCCAAATAGCCAAAGCAAGCCTAAGCCAAAAGAACAAAGGCAGAGGATCACATTACTCATCTTCAAACTATTAAGGCTACAGTAACCAAAACAGCATGGTACTGGTACAAAAACAGACACAGACTAATGCAACAAAATAGAGAACCCAGAAATAAAGCCACACACTTTAACCCATTTGATCTTCAACAAAGTTGACAAAAATAAGCAATGGGGAAATGAGTTGCTGTTCAATAATTGGTGCTGGAATAGCTGGCTAGCCATATGCAGCAAAATGAAACTGGACCTCTACCTTTAATCATACACAAAATTCGCAGTGTTAGGAAGATTTAAATGTAAGACCTCAAAGAACACAAATTCTAGAAGAAAACCTAGGAAATAACATTCTGGAAATAGCCTGGGCAAAGAATTCATGACTAAGTCCTCAAAAGTAATTGCAACAAAAACAAATATTGACAAATGAAACATTATTATACCAAAGAGCTTATGCATAGCAAAAGAAGCTATCAACAGAGTAAACAGACAACCTACAAAATGAGAGAATATATTCATAAGCTATGATCTGACAAAGGTCAAATACCCAGAACTTAAATGTACAAGCAAAAAACAAACAACCCCATTAAAAAGTGGGCAAAGGACATGAACAGACACTTCTCAAAGACATATAAGTAGCCAATAAACATATGAGAAAATGCTTGACATCATTGATTATCAGAGAAAGACAAATAAAAACCACAACGAGATGTTATCTCACACCAGTCAGAAAGATAGCAAGATGCTGGCAAGGCTGCAAAGAACAGGGAATGCTTATACATTGTTGGTGAGAATCTAAAGTATGTTAGCCATTGTGGAAAGCAGTCTGGAGATTTCTCAAAGAGCCTAAAACACAACTACTACTGGACCCAGCAATTTTATTACTGGGTATATATCCAAAGGAAAATAAATCACTCTATCAAAAAGACACATGCACTCATATGTTCATTGCAGCACTACTCACAATAGCAAAGACACGAAATCAACCTAGGTGCCTATCAACGGTGGATTTGATAAATAAAATGTGGTACGTATACACCATGGAATACTATACAACCATATAAAAGAATATAATCACATCCTTTACAGCAACATGGATACAGCTAGAGGCCATCATCCTAAGCAAATTAATGCTAAGCAAATTAATGCAGGAACTAAAAAACAAATGCCACATGTTCTTACTTGTGAGAATTAAACACTAGGTACACATGGACATAAAGATAGGAAAAATAGACACTAGAGACAACTGGAGCTGTGGGAAAAGAGAGGAAATGTGCTGAAAAACTACCTATTGGGTACTATCCTCACTACCTAAATGGTGGGATTATTTGTACCCCAACCCTCAGCATTATGCAATGTACCATAAACCTGGACATGTATCCCTTGGATCTAAAATAAAAGTTGAAATTATTTTTAAAAATTACATACATGAATTAAAATAAAAGTAAGGTAGACATCATGATTTCATTTCTAAATATAGTTCAGAGTGTATCTTTTCAGGAAAAAAAAGACATTATTCTTTATTCACTACAATAGCAATTGTCACAATTTTTTTAAATGGATGGAGAGAGGAGGGGCCAAGATGGCTGAACAGAAACAACTCCGGTTTGCAGCTCCCAGTGAGACCAACTTAGAAGGTGGGTGATTTCTGCATTTCCAACTGAGGTACCCAGTTCATCTCACTGGTACTGGATAGGCAATGGGTGCAACCCACAGAGAGTGAACAGAAGCAGGATGGGGCATTGCTTCACATGGGAAGTGCAAGGGACCTCCCTCCTCAGCCAAGGGAAGCTGTGAGGGACTGTACTACCCAGCCCGGGTGCTACACTTTTCTCATGGTTTTTGCAATCTCCTGATCAGTAGATTCCCTCATGAGCCTACACCACCAGGACCTGGGTTTCAAGGACAAAACTGGGTGGCTGTTTGAGCAGGCACCAAGCTGCAGGAAATTTTTTTTTATCGTACCCCAGTGGTACCTGGAACCCCAGCAAGACAGAACCATTTACTCCCCTGGAAAGGGGGCTGAAGCCAGGGAGCCAAGTGGTCTTGCTCAGTGGGTCCCACTCCCATGGAGCCCAGCAAGCTAAGAACCACTGGCTTGAAATTCTCACTGCCAGCACAGCAGTCTGGAGTTGACCTGGGATGATGCAACTTGGAGGGGGGAGGGGCATCTGCCATTACTGAGGCTTTAGTAGGTGGTTTTCCCCTGACAGTGCTAAGGAGACTAGGAGTCTCCTTAAGACTGGGCAGAATTTGCCACAGCATGGCAAACCGGCTGTGGCCAGACTTCTTCTCTAGATTGCTCCTCACTGGGCAAGGCACCTCTGAAGAAAATGCAGCAGCCTCAGTCAGGGTCTTACAGATAAAACTGTCATCTCCCTGGGACAGAGCACCTGTGGGGAGGGGCGCCTGTGGGTGCAACTTCAGCTGACTTAACCTTTTCTGCCTGCCAGCTCTGAAGAGAGCAGCTGATCATGACAAGGGCGATTCTCCCAGCAAAGTGCACCAGCTCTGTGAAGGGACAGACTGCTTCCTCAAGTGGGTCCCTGACCCGTGTGCCTCCTGATTGGGAGACACTTCCCAACAGGGGTCGACAGAAACCTCATGCAAGAGAGCTCCAGCTGGCATCAGGTTTCTGGGATGAAGCTTCCAGAGGAAGGAGCAGACAGCAGTCTTTACTGTTCTGCATCCTCCACTGGTGATACCCAGGTGAACAGGGTCTGAAATGAACCTTCAGCAAACTGCAACAGACCTGCAGAAGAGGAACCTGTGTGTTAGATAGAAAAAAAAAAAAAACTAACAGAAAGCAACAACAACAACCAAAAAACCACACAAAACCCCATCCAAAGGTCACCAGCCTCAAAGATCAAAGGTAGATATATCCAAGAAGATGAGGAAAAACCAGCATAAAAACACTCAAAATTCCAAAAACCAGAATTCCTCTTCTCTCCCAAATGATGGCAACTCCTCTCCAGCAAGGGCACAAAACTGGACAGAGAATGAGATTGATGAATCGACAGAAGCAGGCTTCAGAAGGTGGAAAATAACAAACGCCTGTGAGCTAAAGGAGCACGTTTTAACCCAAGGCAAGAAAGCTAAGGACCTTGACAAAAGGTTACGGGAACTGCTAACTAGAATAACTAGAGTTTAGAGAGGAACATAAATGAACTGATGGGGCTGAAAAACACAGTACAAGAACTTTGTGAAGCATACACAAGTATCGATAGCTGAATTGATCAAGTGGAACAAAATATATCAAAGATTAAAGATCAACTTGCTGAAATAAGGCATAAAGACAAGATTAGAAAAGAACGAAAAGGAACAAAGCCTCCAAGAAATATGAGACTATGTAAAAAGACCAAACCTACTATTGACTGTTGTACCTAAGAGTGACGGGAAGAATGGAACCAAGTTAGAAAACACACTTCAGGATATTTTTCAGGAGAGCTACCCCAACCTAGCAAGACAGGCTGACATTCAAATTCAGGAAACACAGAGAACACCACTAAGACACTCCTCGAGAAGAGCAACCCCAAGAAACATAACCATCAGATTCTCCAAGGTTGACATGAAGGAAAAACTGTTAAGGGTAACCAGAGAGAAAGGTCAGGTTACCTACAAAGGGAAGCCCATCAGATTAACAGCAGACCTCTCAGCAGAAACCCTACAAGCCAGAAGAGAGCAGGGGCCAATATTAAACATTTTTAAAGAAAAGAATTATCAACCCAGAATTTCACATCCAGCCAAACTAAGCTTCATAGGTGAAGGAGAAATAAAATCCTTTGCAGACAAGCAAATGCTGAAGGATTTTTGTCACCACCAGGCCTGCCTTACAAGAGCTCCCCAAGGAAGCACTAAACATGGAAAGGAACAACCAGTACCAGCCACTGCAAAAAAAAACATACCAAATTGTAAAGACGATCAACACTATGAAGCAACCACATGAACAAGTCTGCAAAATAACCAGATATCATCATGACGACAGGATCAAATTCACACATAACAATATTAACCTTAAATGTAAATGGGCTAAATACACCAATTAAAAGACAGACTGCCAAGTTGGATAAAGAATCAAAACCCATTGGTGTGCTATATTCAGGAGACCCACGTCACAGGCAAAGACACACAAAGGCTCATGATAAAGGCATAAAGGAATAATTACCAAGCAAATGAAAAGAAAAAAAAGCAGGGGTTGCAATCTTAGTCTCTGATAAAACAGACTTTAAGCCAACAAAGATTAAAAAAAAAAAAACACACACACAAAGAGGCATTACATGATGGTAAAGGAATCAGTGCAACAAGAAAAGCTAACTGAGGGGGGGGAGCGGAGCAAGAGGGCCGAATAGGAACAGCTCCAGTCTCCAGCTCCCAGTGCGAGTGACACAAAAGACAGGTGATTTCTGCATTATCAACTGAGGTACTGGGTTCATCTCACTGGGGAGTGCTGGACAATCGGTGCTGGTCAGCTGTTGCAGCCCGACCAGCGAGAGCTGAAGCAAGGCGAGGCATCGCCTCACCTGGGAAGCGCAAGAGGGAAGGGAATCCCTT
>NW_012106441.1:1421697-1422491 GCF_000951045.1 Mandrillus leucophaeus | reverse complement strand
TATACACCATGGAATACTATACAACCATATAAAAGAATATAATCACATCCTTTACAGCAACATGGATACAGCTAGAGGCCATCATCCTAAGCAAATTAATGCTAAGCAAATTAATGCAGGAACTAAAAAACAAATGCCACATGTTCTTACTTGTGAGAATTAAACACTAGGTACACATGGACATAAAGATAGGAAAAATAGACACTAGAGACAACTGGAGCTGTGGGAAAAGAGAGGAAATGTGCTGAAAAACTACCTATTGGGTACTATCCTCACTACCTAAATGGTGGGATTATTTGTACCCCAACCCTCAGCATTATGCAATGTACCATAAACCTGGACATGTATCCCTTGGATCTAAAATAAAAGTTGAAATTATTTTTAAAAATTACATACATGAATTAAAATAAAAGTAAGGTAGACATCATGATTTCATTTCTAAATATAGTTCAGAGTGTATCTTTTCAGGAAAAAAAAGACATTATTCTTTATTCACTACAATAGCAATTGTCACAATTTTTTTAAATGGATGGAGAGAGGAGGGGCCAAGATGGCTGAACAGAAACAACTCCGGTTTGCAGCTCCCAGTGAGACCAACTTAGAAGGTGGGTGATTTCTGCATTTCCAACTGAGGTACCCAGTTCATCTCACTGGTACTGGATAGGCAATGGGTGCAACCCACAGAGAGTGAACAGAAGCAGGATGGGGCATTGCTTCACATGGGAAGTGCAAGGGACCTCCCTCCTCAGCCAAGGGAAGCTGTGAGGGACTGTACTACCCAGCCCGGGTGCTAC
>NW_012106441.1:1418933-1421647 GCF_000951045.1 Mandrillus leucophaeus | reverse complement strand
AAAAAAAAAATGTTTCTGACACTCTACAAAAAAAAAAAGGAAGAGCTAACTATCCTAACTATCCTAAATATGTATGGACCCAATACAGGAGCACCCAGATTCATACAGCAAGTTCTTAGAGACCTACAAAGAGACTTAGACTTCCACACACTAATAGTGGGAGATTTTAACACCCACTGTCAATATTAGACAGATCAATGGGACAGACAATTAGCAAGGATATTCAGGACTTGAACTCAGCTTTGGATCAAGTGGACCTAATAGACATCCACAGAACTCTCCACCCCACATCAACAGAATATACATTATTCTCAGTGCCACATGGCACTATTCTAAAATTGACCACGTAATTGGAAGTAAAACACTCCTCAGCAAATGTAAAAGAACAGAAATCTTAACAGTCTCTCACACCACAGTGCAATCAAATTAGAATTTAGGATTAAAAACTCACTCAAAACCATACAACTACATGGAAATTGATCAACCTGGTCCTGAATGACTCCTGGGTAAAAAATGAAATTAAGGCAGAAATAAGGAACTTCTTTGAAACCAGTGAGAACAAAGAGATAATATACCAGAATGTCTGGGACATAGCTAAAGTAGTGTTAAGAGGGAAACTGAGGCTAGGCACAGTGGCTCACAACTGTAATCCCAGCACTTTGGGAGGCCAAGGTGGGCAGATCACTAGGTCAGGAGATCGAGACCATTCTGGCTAACACAGTGAAACCCCGTCTCTGCTAAAAATACAAAAAAATTAGCTGGGCATTGTGGCAGGTGCCTGTAGTCCCAGTTACTCAAGGCTGAGGCAGGAGAATGGCATGAACCTGGGAGGCGGAGTTTGCGGTGAGTCGAGATCACGCCACTGCACTCCAGCCTGGGTGACAGAGCAAGACTCTGTCTCAAAAAAAAGTCTCAAAAAGAAAAAAGAGGGAAATTGATAGCACTAAATGTCCACGTCAGAAAGCTGGAAAGATCTGAAATCGATACCTTAACATAACAATGAAAAGAACTAGAGAGGCAAGAGCAAACAAATTCAAAAGCTAGCAGATGAGAAATAACTAAGATCAGAGCAGAAGGGAAGGAGATAGAGACATGAAAAACCCTTCAAAAAAATATCAATGAATCCAGGAGCTGGTATTTTGAAAAAAATTAACAAAATAGATAGACCACTAGCTAGACTAATAAAGAAGAAATGGGAGAAGAATCAAATAGACACAATAAAAAATGATGAAGGGGATATTACCATTGATTCCACAGAAATACAAATAACCATCAGATAATACTATAAATACGTCTACACAAATAAGCTAGAACATCTAGAAGAAATGGATAAATTCCTGGACATGTACACCCTCCCAAGACTAAACCAGGAAGAAGTCGAACCCCTGAATAAACCAATAACAATTTCTGACATTGAGACAGTAATTAACAGTCCACCAACCAAAAAACAAAGCCCCGGATCAGACAAATTCACAGCTGAATTGTACCCAAGATACAAAGAGGAGCTGGTACCATTCCTTCTGGAACTATTTCAAATGATAGAAAAAGAGGGACTCCTCCTTAATTCATCTTATGAGGCCAGCATCATCCTGGTACCAAAACTTGGCAGAGACACAACAAAAAAAAGAAAATTTCAGGCCAATATCCCTGATGAACATTGATGCGAAAATCCTCAATACTGACAAACCGAATCTAGCAGTACATCGAAAAGCTTATCCACCACAATCAAGTTGGCTTCATCCCTGGGATGCAAAGCTGGTTCAACATATGCAAATCAATAAACGTAGTGCATAACATAAACAGAATCAATGACAAAAACCACATGATTATCTCAATAGAAGCAGAAATGACCTTCGATAAAATTCAACATCTCTTCATGTTAAAATATACTAGGTATTGATGGAACATATCTCAAAATAGTAAGAGCTATTTATGACAAACCCATAGCCAATATCACACTGAATGGGCAAAAACTAGATGCATTCCCTTTGAAAACTGGTACAAGACGAGGATGCCCTCTCTCACCACTCCTATTCAACATAGTGTTGGAAGCTCTGGCCAGGGCAATCAGGCAAGAGAAAGAAATAAAGGTATTCAAATAGGAAGAGAGGAAGTCAAATTGTCTGTTTGCAGATGACATGATTGCATATTTAGAAAATCCCATAATCTAAGCCAAAAAACTCCTTAAGCTGATAAGCAACTTCAGCAAAGTCTCAGGATACAAAATCAATGTGCAAAAATCACCAGCATTCCTATACACCAACAATAGACAAGCAGACAGCCAAATCATGAGCGAACCCCTATTCACAACTGGTACAAAGAGAATAAAATACCTAGGAATACAACTTAGAAAATATGTGAAGGACCTCTTCAAGGAGAACTACAAACCACTGCTCAAGGAAATAAAAGAACACACAAACAAATGTAAAAAAAAAAAAAAATCCATACTCATGTATAGGAAGAATCAATATTGTGAAAATTGCCATACTGCCCAAAGTCATCTACAGATTCAATGCTATTCCCATCAAGCAACCATTGATTTTCTTTTCAGAATTAGAAAAAACTGCTTTAAATTTCATATGGAACAAAAAAAGAGCTGATATACCCAAGACAATCCTACGCAAAAAGAACAAAGCTGGAGGCATCACGCTACCTGACTTCAAACTATACTACAAGGCTACAGTAACCAAAACAGCATGGTACTGGTACCAAAA
>NW_012106441.1:1414197-1418883 GCF_000951045.1 Mandrillus leucophaeus | reverse complement strand
ACAATAGAACAGAACAGAGACCTCAAAAATAATGTCACACATCTACAACCATCTGATCTTCAACAAACCTGACAAAAACAAGAAATGGGGAAAGGATTCCCTATTTAATAAATGATGCTGCAAAAACTGGTTAGCCATATGCAGAAAACTGAAACTGAACCCCTTCCTTATCCCTTAGACAAAAATTAACTCAAGATGGATTAAACACTTACATGTAAAACCCAAAACCATAAAAACCCTAAAAGAAAACCTAGCCAATGCTATTCAGGACATAGGTATGGGCAAAGACTTCATGCCTAAAACACCAAAAACAATTGCAACAAAAATCAAAATTGACAAATGGGATCTAATTAAACCTAAAGAGATTCTGCACAGTAAAAAAAATATATATATATCATCAGAGTGAACAGGCAACCTACAGAATAGGAGAAAAATTTTGCAATCTACCCTTCTGACAAAGGTCTAATATCCAGAATCTAGAAGGAACTTAAACACATTTACAATAAAAAATAAAACAATCCCATCAAAAAGAGGGTGAAGTATGTGAACAGACACTTCTCAAAAGAAGATATTTATGTGGCTGACAAACATATGAAAAAAACTTTATCATCACTGTCATTAGAGAAATGCAAATCAAAACCACAATGAGATACCATCTCATGCCAGTTAGAATGGTGATTATTAAAACGTCAGGAAACAACAGATGCTGGAGAGGCTGTGGAGAAATAGGAATGCTTTTACACTGTTGGTGAGAGTGTAAATTAGTTCAACCATTGTGGAAGACAGTGTGGCAATTCCTCAAGGACCTGGAACCAGAAATACCATTTGACACAGCAATCCTATTACTGGGTATATACCCAAAGGATTATAAATCATTCTACTATAAAGACACATGCATATGTATGTTTATTGTGGCACTATTTACAATAGTAAAGACTTGGAACCAACCCAAATGTCCATCAATGATAGATTGGTTTAAGAAAATGTGGCACATGTACACCATAGAATACTATGCAGCCATAAAAAAGAATGAGTTCATGTCCTTTGCAGGGACATGGATTAAGCTGGAAGCCATCATTCTCAGCAAACTAGCACAGGAACGGAAAACCAAACACTGCACATTCTCACTCATAAGTGGAAGTTGAACAACGAGAACACATGGACACAGGGAGAGGAACGTGACACACCAGGGTCTGTTGCGGGGCGGGAGGCAAGGGAAGGAAGAGCATTAGGACAAATACCTAATGCACGTGGGCTTAAAACCTAGATGACGAGTTGATAGGTGCAACAAACCACCACGGCACATGTATACCTATGTAACAAACCTGCATGTTCTGCACATGTATCCCAGAACTGAAAGTAAAAAAAAAATAAAATAAAATAAAATAAAACAAAATAAAATAAAGTACACAGATGGTGGGGGGGAATTGCCAGATTTCCCCAGTTTTTCCTGATACTATATACCAATTTTTAAAAATACAGGATCCAATCCATAATCATACATTGGGTTTATTCTCTTCTAATCTTGAACAGTTCACCTACGTCTTTGTTTCTTTCATGATATTCAGAATTTTTAAGAAATCCAAGGTTAGTCGTTTTGTAGAATGTTCTGCGATTTAGGTTCCTCTGGTTGTTTCCTCATAATTAGACTCAAGTTAAGTACTTTTGGTAAGAATATTATATATGTAATATGTTTTTTTCAAAGAGTCCCTTCTGGAGGCATATAAAGGCAATAATTATTCCTGATGCTAAGTTTGATCACTCAGTTAAAGTGGTACATGCCAGATTTCTCCATCGTACATTATGTAATCTAAGGGTTGATGCTTTGATATTTCATGAATCCTGATTCCCCACAAAATTTCACCAAATTATTTTAACATTTTTTTTATTATCCTTGCCTGAATTAGGTATTACTAAGGGTTGTAAGATGGTGGTTTTCTATGCTATCATTTCTTCTACAGTTACTGACTGGACTCACTAGGTTTTTGTTGTTGCCATCATTGTTTTTGTTAATTACTATTGAACCATAGATTCTTTTTTTAAAATTATCTCTCTAATACCACCAGCAACAAACTACAGGTAAAGTTCAAGATGTTTTTACTTGATTCTTTTTGTCTTCAGAATAAAAATTATAGAGCAGATAAAGTCAGAGAACTCTGTCTCAAGTTACTTGAATTAATTGGTTATTTGGTTGAGAAGATCATATTGTTAGAATTTATATACAGAATGATCTAAAAGTCAGATTTTCCATTACTGCAGTCATTTGCACCATGACTAGGATGGCCCATGTGGAGCAAGGCAAAGTGAAGAAATGTTGGAAGAAATATTACTCAAAATTAACATCTACAAAAACAAAAGAATAAGATGATACTTTTGGAGTTTTCCATTATTGTGTAAAACAAAACAAAACAAAATTCTTAACATATCTTATTTGATGAAGGATTTGTTTTCTGGTGTGACTTGGCTTTCCATTTATAAATCAATGCATGACAAGGTGAATTCATTTCTAGCTTTATTGAATACAAAATGCCAATGAGCTATCCAGCTGAAGATGCATAGCAGACAACAGGAAATGTGGGTCTGAAGCCTAACAAACTGACCAAGAGCATTGGCTATACTGTAAAAATTAAAGCTATGGCAGTGAACAGGACAATAGAGGCAAGATTATGAGGAAGAGAAGAGAGACCAAGGACAGTCTCTGGGGGGAAAATATCTCTGGTAAACAAAGAGGAAGATGTGATAAATAAGGAATAGAAGGCCACTAAAGGATTTTTTAATGAAAAAACTTGCATTTAGGCTCAAGGCTGCACACTTCTTTATAGATTGATCAGTGCTGCCAATGTTCAGAGAATGATACTCCAAGTGTGGGTGCCTTTGCACATGCTGAGTTCTTTGAACTGAAAAAGATTGGAAGGGCATCAGAAACAAGGTCTCTCAAATCTTCCTTACATCCTCCTTTCTCCCCCAAGGCATATCATAAAAACCAGAACTCTTCCCTGAAGTGGTCATAGAAACTAAAAATCCTTACCCCCAAAGCAAGCTATGAAATCTAGAAAGGTCACTCTCTGACCTACCTTCCCTGAAAGCGAGACCCTTTTCTCCTGCCATCCCATGGGAAAATAATACTGCACAGAGAGGCCAAGAAGAATCTTAACAAAGAACTTTTTATGTTCCCCAAAGTTATTACTATTAGATCTATTAGTTATTACTATTGGAAAAGAGGGTATCTCTTTTCCAATCATTTTTCTCCACAACTGTCTACACCTTTCATGGGGCTTAGCATTAAAGTACACAGTTTTCTTTGGGTCTTTGGGTCTTCATTTCTGAAGTCTCCTACTTCCTGTAAAACACTGTTAAAAAAAGTTATGTATTTCTCTTGTTAATCTGTCTTTTGTTATGGGGTATCAGTCATGACCCTTATGATGGACAAGGAAAAGATATTAGGTTAGTACAAAAGTAATTGCAGTTTTTGCACTGTTGAAATTTGCTGTTTAATATTCAAATATTTTCTTACATAACTGTGGTTATGTTATACATCATTTTAATGCACATTTCTCACTTTAATTTTTTGCTAATGACTTATCACTTGCTGTTTATCTTATACTTATTTTAGACTATGGAAATGCTGTTAGGCAAAAAGCAAATTTGGGCAATTTTCTTATTTGAGTTCAAAATGTGTTGTAAAACAGCGGAGACAACTTGCAACATCAATAATTCATTTGGCCCAGAAACTGTTGATGAACGTACAATGTAGCGGTGGTTCAAGAAGCTTTGCAAAGGAGACCAGAGCCTTGAAGATGAGGAGCATAGTGGCTGGACATCGGAAGTTGTCAACAACCAACTGAAAGAAATCTTCTAAGCTGATCCTCTTACAACTACACAAGAAGTTGCCTTAAAACTAAAGGCCAACCATTCTGTGGTCATTTGTAATTTGAGGCAAATTGGAAAGGTTGATAAGTGGGTGTCTCATGAGCTGAGCAAAAAGTTTAAAAATCATCATTTTGAAGTGTCATCTCTTATTCTATGCAGTAACAGTGAATCATTTCTCAATCGAATTATGATGTACAACAAAAAGTGGATTCTATACAATAACCAGCGATGACCAGCTCAGTGGTTAGACCAAGAGGAAGCTCCAAAGCCCTTCCCAAAGCCAAACCTGCACCAGAAAAAGGTCACGCTCACTGTTTCGTAGTCTGCTGCCAGTCTAATCCACTACAGCTTTCTGAATTCTGGCAAAACCATTACATCTGAGAAGTATGCTCAGCAAGTCAATGAGATGTACCAAAAACCACAATGCCTGCAGTTGGCATTTGCCAACAGAAAGGGCCCAATTCTTCTCCACAACACCACTTGACTGCACATTGCACAACCAATGCTTCAACAGTTTAATGAATTGGGCTATGAAGTTTTGTCTCACCTGTCATATTCATCTGACCTCTTGCCAACCGATTACCACTTCTTCAAGCACCTCGACAACTTTTTGCAGCAAAAATGCTTCCACAACCAGCAGGAAGCAGAAAATGCTTCCCAAGGGTTTGTTGAATCCCAAAGCATGGATTTTTACCCTACAGGAATAAACAAACTTATTTCTCATTGGAAAAAATGTGTTCATTGTAATGGTTCCTATTTTGATTAATAAAGATGTGTTTGAACCTATTTATGATTTAAAATTCACAGGCTGAAACC
>NW_012106441.1:1383844-1414147 GCF_000951045.1 Mandrillus leucophaeus | reverse complement strand
GTCTTCATTTCTGAAGTCTCCTACTTCCTGTAAAACACTGTTAAAAAAAGTTATGTATTTCTCTTGTTAATCTGTCTTTTGTTATGGGGTATCAGTCATGACCCTTATGATGGACAAGGAAAAGATATTAGGTTAGTACAAAAGTAATTGCAGTTTTTGCACTGTTGAAATTTGCTGTTTAATATTCAAATATTTTCTTACATAACTGTGGTTATGTTATACATCATTTTAATGCACGTTTCTCACTTTAATTTTTTGCTAATGACTTATCACTTGCTGTTTATCTTATACTTATTTTAGACTATGGAAATGCTGTTAGGCAAAAAGCAAATTTGGGCAATTTTCTTATTTGAGTTCAAAATGTGTTGTAAAACAGCGGAGACAACTTGCAACATCAATAATTCATTTGGCCCAGAAACTGTTGATGAACGTACAATGTAGCGGTGGTTCAAGAAGCTTTGCAAAGGAGACCAGAGCCTTGAAGATGAGGAGCATAGTGGCTGGACATCGGAAGTTGTCAACAACCAACTGAAAGAAATCTTCTAAGCTGATCCTCTTACAACTACACAAGAAGTTGCCTTAAAACTAAAGGCCAACCATTCTGTGGTCATTTGTAATTTGAGGCAAATTGGAAAGGTTGATAAGTGGGTGTCTCATGAGCTGAGCAAAAAGTTTAAAAATCATCATTTTGAAGTGTCATCTCTTATTCTATGCAGTAACAGTGAATCATTTCTCAATCGAATTATGATGTACAACAAAAAGTGGATTCTATACAATAACCAGCGATGACCAGCTCAGTGGTTAGACCAAGAGGAAGCTCCAAAGCCCTTCCCAAAGCCAAACCTGCACCAGAAAAAGGTCACGCTCACTGTTTCGTAGTCTGCTGCCAGTCTAATCCACTACAGCTTTCTGAATTCTGGCAAAACCATTACATCTGAGAAGTATGCTCAGCAAGTCAATGAGATGTACCAAAAACCACAATGCCTGCAGTTGGCATTGGCCAACAGAAAGGGCCCAATTCTTCTCCACAACACCACTTGACTGCACATTGCACAACCAATGCTTCAACAGTTTAATGAATTGGGCTATGAAGTTTTGTCTCACCTGTCATATTCATCTGACCTCTCGCCAACCGATTACCACTTCTTCAAGCACCTCGACAACTTTTTGCAGCAAAAATGCTTCCACAACCAGCAGGAAGCAGAAAATGCTTCCCAAGGGTTTGTTGAATCCCAAAGCATGGATTTTTACCCTACAGGAATAAACAAACTTATTTCTCATTGGAAAAAATGTGTTCATTGTAATGGTTCCTATTTTGATTAATAAAGATGTGTTTGAACCTATTTATGATTTAAAATTCACAGGCTGAAACCGTAATTACGTTTGCACCAACTTGTTTTCACCCCTCCTGTTTTTAGATCAAGATTACTAGAATGTCAGAAATGAGCAAAATTAGATGTAACTTCATAAAGACAATGTAGTCCTGATAGTAAGTATAAACGTCATTTAGTCTTTGTATTAGTTTCTTGTCGTTGCTGTAACAAATTACCACAAACTTCGTGCCCTAAAACAACATTCTACAGTTTTAGAGGTCACAAGTCCAAAATCATTCACTGGCCAAAACGAAAGTGTTGCAAGACCTTGACTTCCTCCAGAGGCCCTAAGGGAGAATTAACTTTCTGTCTCTTTCAGTTTCTAGAGCTTCATTTCCTTGGCTTGTAGCCCCTTCCTCTATTTTCAAAACCAGTAGCATATTGTTTCAGCCTTCTCATCTCCTTCCCCTCCTCAGGTCAAATTTCCTTCTGCTTCCCTCTTATAAGGACACTTGTGATTACATTTAGGATCCATTTAGATAATCCAAACTATGGGAAAATAAAATCACAAAAAATGTTCCAGAACCACATCACTCTTCAGGCTACTAATCTCTGTCAAGTTTGTTTAGTAGTATCATACTTGTCAGCATTTACATGAAGCATTACTTTTCAGAAGGATTTTAAATACCTATAATTAAAGCTATGGTGGCCAGGCATGGTAGCTCCTGCCTATAATCCCAACACTTAGGGAGGCTGAGGCAAAAAGATTGCTTGAGGTCAGGAGTTTGAGATTAGCCTGGCCAACATAGCGAAACTCTGTCTCTGTTTTAAATAGAATAAAACAAGTTTACAAAACCAATCTTTTCATCAAAATGAAACCTCATACTCTCTGTTCTTTTGAATAGTTCTTAGAATGACCACATGCCCATTTTGACGTCACTATGACAAAGTGAGGCTGTTTGAGCCAAGAAAAGTCTAAACTAAATAAGTAAATATAGTAAAAAGTTAAGTTTATTAGATTTAATTTCCTCTTTGGAAGAGAGCCAAAAACATGGCATTCTAATGCAAGACAACCCTTAGATCAAATCTCAGATGTGCCATCTGTACTTGACCAATTTGAGCCTTAGTGTCCTCATCAAATGACATTGAATAAATAAGCACTTAAGAGATGCTTAATAAATGTTGGGCACTTTCTTATTCATGAAAATTTATATCGTTCATTAAATATTATTTGACTGTCTACCATGTGGCCAGGCATTAGGTTAAATTTATGTGTGTCTGCTAAGATTTCTATTTTAGTAATTTTTTAAACCTTAATGTGAGATAGAAAGATAAAGCAAGATGTCTACAGATATGAGAAGAATTTAAATAAAATAATGTACAGTTTAACATTCAAAGTTGTATTTATAATTGAGAATAAAGACCTAGTGACCTGTGAGATATATATGATATATATATTATATATATACACACACACATATATTTTCATCCATGGTTCCTAGCTCATAGCTCCCATAACCTTTGTTACAGTCTTTTATTACAATATTGGGGTGCTTTAAGCCTCAGAAACAGATCTCAGGAAGCAGAATCAACCAATCAATCTCTCTCTCTCTCTCTCTCACCTTCTCCTGTCCAAACAAGGAATCTAACCTGATTGTAGGTCATAAGACCCTTATTCCAGAGAGGGTCCTGCCCCATATTCTGGAGAAAGGAATGTTACACAGAGAGGCCAAGAAGAATCTGAACAGGCAGGCATTGCTGGGTAACATGGTTTGGTTTGACTCTGAGTCCCCACACAAATCTCATGTTGAATTGTAATCCTCAGTGTTGAAAGAGGGGCCTGGTGGGAAGTGAATGGATCATGGGAGCAGACTTCCCCCTTGCTGTTCTTATGACAGTGATTGAGTTCTCACAAGATCTGGTTGTTTAAAAGTGTGTAGCACTTCTCACTTCACCATCTCTCTCCTGCTTCATGTGAAGATATGCCTGCTTTCCTTTTGCCTTGCGCCATGACTGAAAGTTTCCTGAGGCCTTGCCCAGCCAGCCTACCCATACAGACTGCAGAACTGTGAGTCAATTAAACCTCTTTTCTTCATAAATTACCCAGTTTCAGGTAGTTCTTTATAGCAGTGTGAGAACAGACTAATGCACTGGGTTTAGATAATACTCTTTTTGTTGAATCACATTTTGACACAGTTGTCCCTACTTCAATCATGGACAATCAATAAAGTCTCCATCAAAGGCCCAAACAACAGAGTTAGAGAGCTTCCAAAGCACTGAACACATGGAGGTTGACAGGAAGATGTACTCATCTACGTGCCTGCAGGGTGGCAAACCTCCAATCCCACAAGGACAGCAGCTCCTGTACTCAGGACTGTCCCAGACCTCACCCTATGTATCTCTCCACCTGGCTGTTTACTTTTATCCTTTAAGATATTCATCACGATAAACTGGTAAGCATAAGTGTTTCCCTGACTTCTGTAAGCTGCTGAAGTAAATTAATCGAACTCAAAGAGGGGATCTTGGGAGTCCCAACTTGAAGTCAATCAGAAGTTTTGGAAGTGCAGACATGTGACTGGTGGGAAGGAGGGAGTGTTCTTGTGGGACTGAGTTGTCAACCTGTGGAATCTGTCTCTATCTCTAGGGAACACCCAAGCTGGTGTCTACTGCTTGGTGTGTGGGGAAAAGCCCCCACACATTTCATCAGAGGTCTTCTTACGCAAAAGTGATTGTTGTGGTGTGAGAGCAGAGGGAAAAGCATGGTTTGAGGGTTTTTCCCAAAAACACAACCTGTTGTATTAATTAATTCTTGAATTGATTGTTTTATTGATAAGCAATGAGTTGGAAACAATGTATGAATATAAAGTGATATCGTATCACTTCATTAACAGTATCTAACTCAAATTTACTCAAGTAAAATATTTTTATCTAGAGAAAAATGCCAACAACAGGTTACAATACAATATCTGCTAAAATTTTTCAATATCAATACATAACTATCAGCTCCTAAAAGTTTATGAGTTTAAATTTGAAGATTTTATAAATCTTGATAAAGTATGTATGAAGGAAGAAAATTATATTTTGTTAAAATCAAAGAAGATAGTCCCAAGGTAAATTTCAGTTTATCTTCATAATTTAAACAGTTACCTCTTCAGGATGAATGTCATTTTTATTTTGTTCTTGCTAACAGTGAAAGAATTCATGAATAGTTGCACTTTAGTCACTCTCATTAATTGATAAGTCAGAAGTTTGTAGTATATCTTCATAAGTAGATTCTTTTCCTTTAAATGTGAGAGTGATTGACAAAAGCACAAATCAACCAATCTAAAAGTGTTAATAACATTTAAAGTAAAGCCTACAAATACGAACACCAAACAAAAGTGTTCTTGATACCAGTTTATAATCCTAAATGGGGGAAACATTGTGAAAATATAACACTCTCAAATGACTCCTAGGGATTTCCACATCAGCCTAAACTAATATGTGCCACAATTAATAGTATGCTTTAGTCCTACTTACAAATGGCATTTCATCCAAGGACACACAAAGCATTACACTTGGAAAATACAAATTATATACATGTAAGACACGGAATGACTGAACTTTACACGAGAAAGAAGAAAACAGGCTAGGCACAGTGGCTCACACCTTTCATCCCAGCACTTTGGGAAGCTGAGGCAGGCAGATTGCTTGAGCTCAGGAGTTCAAGACCAGCCTGAACAACATGGCAAACAAAAATTAGCCAGGCATGGTGGTATGCCTGTAGTCCCAGAAGGTTGAGGCTGCAGTGAGCTGAGATTGCACCACTGCACTCCAGCCTGGGTGACAGAGCAAGACCCTGTCTCAAAAAAAAAAAAAAAAAAAAAAAGAAAGAAAAAAGAAAAGAAAAAGAAAAAGAAAAAAGGATCATAGAGGACAATAAGATGAGAGATGAGTATGAATTAAGTAAATATTTAACAGTATGAAAAGACTCCTAAGAGTGTATAATATAATGTCACTGCATATTAAACAAAGGTTAAAATGGAGTAAGTGAAGAACTGCTTCAGTTACGCTTCTGAAGGCTCAAGTCCATGTCACACTTTGCTTAAGAATACAACTCTCAAAGAGATATATGGTTAGAATGATGAAATTCCAGACTGGATAACAGCAATAGCTAAATGCTAAAAGGTAGATTGTATTTTAAATTTCTTTAAGTTTTAAAAAAGAGAATTTAATAATAGCATATTGCAAGGGTTCTCAAGCATTTTGGTCTTAGAACCACTTTATGCTTTCAAAAATTATGAGGGACTTCTGGCCTTAGGTCCAACATGTAAAGAGCTTAAGAGTTATCATTCCATCCTTACAAGAGAGAACTAGAATACCTGACCACCTAGACCAACTGAAGTTCTCTGATGGATTCAAGAAAAGTTGTAGATTTCAAGGTAAACCACAGCCTTGAGATCTAAAGAGACAAGCAAATCCAGAGAGTCATGGCCAAGATCAGCTTACCTAGAAAAGCTGCTGTAGACATAAACTGGCAGGATCATTTAAAAGATAATTTTGACACATTGCTGGAGGTTGAGTGTAGACTAGCTTGAGAACGAGAACTTCCTTAAGACCATAGTTTCAGTGGGCCACCATACTTCTTCGGGTTTATCTCAAAGACACTCAACAAGGCTCTCATGGTAAAGACCAAAAATGACTTTTGCAAGATGAAAAAGCCCTGAAGATCTATTTCACAACAATGTGAACATACTTAACATTACTCAACAGTATACTTAAAACTTGACAGAATGGTAGGCTGGGGATGGTGGCTCACACCTGTAATCCCAGCACTTTGGGAGGCGAAGGTGGGTGGATCACTTGAGGCCAGGAGTTCAAGACCAGCCTGGCCAACTTGACGATACCCAGTCTCTACTAAAAATACAAAAATTAGCTTGGCATGGTGGCATATGTATGTCATCCCAGCTACTTGGGAGACCAGGCAGGAGAATCGCTTGAACCCAGAAGGTGGAGGTTGCAGTGGGCTGAGATAGTGCTACTGCACTGTCTCAGGAACAACAACAACAAAAAATGATAGAATGGCAAATGTTATGTGTTTAACACAAAAAATTGATAGCATTCATCTGGTCAAACAATAACCAGTTAGACGACATAATAGACAAGAGAACCCTGATCATAATAGTAGCAATAAAAAAGAGTAAAGATAAAATATTTAGGAATAAATTTAATAAGAGATATCCAAAATTTCTATGAAGAAAATTATAAAATATTTCTGAAAGATACAAAAATAGACTTGAATAAATGAGAAATTAACCTTTTTAATAGGATATCTCAGCATCATAAAGATGTCAGTTTTTCCTAAATTAATTTATAAAGTTAATCTGATTCCAGTAAAAATTTCAATATTCTAATAAACTTTTTATGGATCTAAATAATTTGATCATAAAGTTTGTATGTAAAAACAAACACATAAGAATAGCTTTAAAAAGCACTAACAAAAGAAAACTGTGAGGGAGGATATACTCCTATCAGATATCTAAACATACTACAAAGCCTCTATAAAACTAAAACAATTTGGCACTGGAACATGAATAGATAGGCTACTGGGATAGAATATAAAATCCAGAATAGACCACTGATACGGTTTTGATCTAAGATTTGTGTCCCCACCCAAATCTCATGTTGAAATGTAATCATCAATGTTGGAGGTGGGGTTTGGTGGGAGGTGATTGACTCATGGGGGCAGCTTCTAATAGTTTAGCACCATGCCCCTAGTGCTGTTCCAGTGAGTAAGTTCTCACAAGATCTGGCTGTTTAAAAGTGTTTAGCACCTCCCGCCACTCTCTCTTCCTCCTGCTCTGGCCATGTAAGACATGCCTGCTTCCCCTTCACCTTCCACCATGATTGTAAGTTTCCTGAGGCCTCCCCAAAGGTAGAAACTGCTATTCCTCCTGTACAGTCTGCAGAACTGTGAGCCAATTAAACCTCTTTTATTTATAAAGAGGTTTATTAACCAGTCTCGGGTATTTCTTTATAGCAGTGTGAGAACAGACTAATAAAAGAAAATTGGTACCAAGGAGTAGGGCATTGCTATAAAGATACCTGAAAATGTGGAAATAGCCTTGAAACTGGGTAACTGGCAGAGGATGGAAGAATGTGGAGGGCTCAAAAGAAGACAGGAAGATGAGGGAATGTTTTGAACTACCTAAAGACTTGTTAAATTGTTGTGACCAAAATGCTGGTAGTGATATGGACAGTGAAGTCCAGGCTGAGGAGGTCTCAGATGGAGATGAGGGACGTATTTGAATTGGAGCAAAGGTCACTTTTGTTATGTGTTAGCAAAGAACCTGGTGGCATTGTGCCCCTGATCTAGGAATCTGCAGAAATTTGAACTTGAGAGTAATAATTTAGAGTACCTGGCAGAAGAAAATTCTAAGCAGCAAAGTGTTCAAGATTTGGCTTGGCTGCTTCTAACAAGCTACACTTATAGGTATAAGCAAAGAAATGATCTGAAATTGGAATTTACATTTAAAAGGGAAACAGAGCTTGAAAGTTTGGAAAATTTGCAGATTGGCCATGTGGTAAAAAAGAAAAATTTATTTTCTGGGGAGGAAATCAAACTGGCTGCAGAAATTTACATAAGCAAAGAGAAGGCAAGTACTGATAGCCAAGACAATGAGGAAAGGCCTCAAAGCCTGCCTTTGAGGCAGCCCCTCCTATTACAGGCCTGGAGGCCTAGAGGGAAGAATGGTTTCATAGGCCACTGCCCTGTGCAGCTTCAGGACACTGCTCCCACATCCTGGCCACTCTAGTTTCAGCCATGGCTCAACAGGGCACAGGTACAGTTTAGGCCGCTGCTTCAGAGGGTGCAAGCCATAAGTCTTGGTGGCTTCCACATGGTGTTAAGCTGGCAGGTGCACAGAGTACAAGAGTTGAGGCTTGGGATCCTCCACCTAGATTTCAGAGGATATATGGAAAAGCTTGGATGTTGAGGCAGAAACTGGCTGCAGGGACAGGGCCCTCATGGAGAACCTCTACTAGGGCACTGTGGAGAAGAAATGTGGGGTTGGAACCCCCACACAGAGTCCCCACTGGGGTACTACTTAGTGGAGCTGTGAGAAGAGGACTACCATCTTCTAGATCCCAGAATGCTATAGAGCCACCAACAGCTTGCACCGTGGGTCTGGAAAAGCCACAAGCATTCGACACCAACCCATGTCAGGAGCTGTGGGGACTGACTCCTGCAAAAGCCATAGGGCAGGGCTGCCCAAGGCCCTGGGAGCACACCTGTTGCATCAGTGTGTCCTAGATGTGAGACATGGAGTCAAAAGAGATTATTTGGAGCTTTAAGATTTAATGACTGCCCTGCTGGGTTTTGGACTTGCATAGGGCCTGTAGCCCCTTTCTTTTGATTTCTCCCTTTTGGAACAGCAGTATTTACCCAATGCCTATATAACCATTGTATCTTGGAAGATACCAACTTGTTTTTTTATTTTACAGGCTCATAGACAGAAGGGACTGCTCTTGTGCCATATGATATTTTGGACTATGGACTTTTGAGTTAATGCTGGAATAAGTTAAGGCTTTGGGGGACTACTGGGAAAGCATGATTGTATTTTAAAATGTGAGAAAATCATGAGATTTTGGAGAGACTGGGGCAGAATGACATGGTTTAGATCTGTGCCCCTACCCAAATCTCACATTGAAATGTAATCACCAATGCTGGAGGTGGGGCTTGGTGGGCGGTGATTGGACCATGGGGGTGTTTCTAATAGTATGGCACCATCCCCCTAGTGCTGTTCTAGTGAGTGAATTCTCATAAGATCTAGTTGTTTAGAAGTGTTTAGCATCTCCCATCTCTCTTCCTGCTCCAATCACGTAAGATGTGCCTGCTCCGCCTTCACCTCCTGCCATCATTCTAAGTTTCCTGAAGCCTCCCCAGAAGCGGAAGCCACATGCTTCCTGTATAGCCTTAAGAACTGTGAGCCAATTAAACCTCTTTTCTTTATAAATTACCCAGTCTCAGGATTTCTTTATAGCAGTGTGAGAATGGACTAATACAACCACCTACATATAAAAATTAATATGTGGTGGAAGTAATCTCTCTTAGTGCTTGGGACAAAGATTATCTTTTTAATAAGTGGTGTTAGGACAACTGAAAAAGATAAAATTTGATCCATTCCTCATACCATGCACAAGGATAAACTCCAAATGGATCAGAGATCTAAATAAGAAGGAAGGGAAGGAGAGATGGAGTGAAGGAGGGAGGAAGGAAAGCAGGAATTATGTAAGTTCTAGAAGAAACCATGAGTGAATTTTTCTATAGCCTCAGTAAAAAAAATTATAAGTAAAAAGGCTTTTTACTTATAATTCAAGGCTTTTTAACTGACTCGAAATGCAGATGTAATAAAAGAAATAATACATTTGACCTCATAAAAATATAAATATTTGAGATGATAAACCATAATCAAAGTTAAAAAGCAAATAACCTGGGGGGAAATATTTGCAACATAGATTGTAGTTCAATAGCTGATTTCTAATGTACCTAAGGACTTTTAAGAACTGGTGAGAGAGAGAGACCAAAAAATCTTATGGAAAAAGAGTCAAAGTCACGAATAGATGATTCTCAGGAAGAGGCATAAAAATGGCCCTTAAATGTAGGTAAAGATGTAATTGTAATCATAATAAAGAAAAACACTATTTAAAATTGTCCTGAAATTTTACTTTTCTCTCAGCTGACAGGCAAAAGTTTAAAAGCTTGATGATATACTTTGTTGTTTAGGCTACAGAGAAACGGGCACTCTTGTACATTGTTGATGAGAATGCTAAATGATAACAACTATCTTAGACTTATACCTGTAGGAATTTATAATAATACTTGTAAGAATTTATCTTTAAGATACAACTCCAACACATATTAAAATACACCTCCAGAAAATATAAAAATACAAAAATAAAAAATATATAAACTGATTACAGCAGTAATGTAACTGAAAAATGTTAGAAATGACTTAAATATCTAAGCATAAGAAGTTGTATGAATAAACTATGGAACATCCACACAACTGGGTATTATATAGATGCTTTTAAAAAAGAATGAGAAAACATTTCATATGAACTGATATGGCATGATTTCTAGAAGACATTGTTTACTGAAAGAACAAGTACAAGATGTTATATATATATACACACACACATACACAGTATATGTATATAATATATTCACGTATACAGTATATATACACACATATACTTACACACAGAGACACAGATGTGTGTGTGTGTATATATATACATACATACATACATATTAATGTTGCCTTTTGTGTAACAAAAAGACAAAACCGGAAACAATGAAACTCTTTACCTACTAAAGGGATGGGACAAAAACATGCAGAAGGGATATGGGAGTGAGTGACACCTCTCCAAATATATCTTTTAGTATTATTTTGATTCTCGGAAGCATGCTAATGTTCTATGTTTTTAAAAAATTAAATCAATAGGAGTGAGAAGAAAAAAAAGAAGTCGTAAAATGTAAAGCAAACTGGACCAAATGATCCCACATGTATTTTAAATGAATACCAAAGCCACAATGAAGAGGAAAAAAAGAATGAATTTATCCAAGTTACTTTGTACCCACTATTTGACTTTTTACCCAGTCTTGGATTGGGTGGGATAGTGGGAGAGAATTTCAAGGGAATCTTTAATTCTTTTTGGTAGCACTTTAAAATATAGTGGTATGGGCAACAAAATTCTGAAACAAATTTGGATGTATTATAAGATTGAACAAATGAATAAATGTATTGATATTGTTGAGATCCAGATTTTTTACAGAAGAAGAAGGGACAAACTAATATGGAATGTGGAAAGGAAAGAAAGAACTTTTGTGGGGTGAATTGGAATTGGAGGTATAAACGTAAACCCATTTCTAAAGTATGTATATGTGTATCTGTATACTTGTATATTTACATATACGTAAGTTTCCTAATTTTGTCCACTTAAGAGCAAGAACAAAGACACTTCAGTATAACTATAGCACAATTAGCATCAAGATCTTGGTCTGTAATATCATCTCTCCCTGAAATGAACTAGAGCATCTCAGAAAAATGACTGAGTTTAAGGCTAGGGCAGGGTAATATGAGATGAGTCTAGAACATCTTGATATTCTAGAAAGCAAGAACACATTACAAAAAGATAATGAACAAGAACACAGGATCCAAATTAAAGGGACTGCCACTTGTCAAATCTGAAAAAATTAAGCAGAAAAATTTCTGTACAGTAACAAAACATAAACCATTGGGGTGAAAAATAGGAACTCATGATTCTATACTGATAATAAATAGAGATAAAGAATGGGGAAGAGGTGAGGGCTCTTGCTTATAAAATGCCAAATGCTGAGTGGTAAATATAGAAAGAATGCTAGAATTGAAAAATCAGCAATTTGCAATCATTATAGGCAAGATTTCATTAGGAAGCAGGACTTCTGAAATGCCTATATGAGAAAGTTAACAGATCCTCTTCTCAAAGAAAGTGACAAAATTGGATGAATACATAAATTAATTAATAATAAAAAATAAAGTCACTAGAAACTGACAACAGGGTATATAACAAATTGAGAAACATCTGCTCTAGAAAATCTGCTGCATCTCAGTAAGAAAAGTATGGGTCTGTGTCATTCATGCCAGGGGTTGCTCCTATCTTCTCCATCTCCATGTTGCAGAAATTCTATACTATGCAGGTGGGCAGGCCAGGAGGACTGGTAGCTACCATCCACCCTCAGCAGTTCCAGACCTAGCACACAGGTGTCACTCCAGGAGAGGCTGCAGCAGGTTGGAAAGAGCAGCAGCTCCCATTCCTACTCTCATGGCTCTGCGTTGTGTTGTGACAGGTCTGTCCAGGATGGATATAGCATGAGGTAAGAATGGCAGCTCCTTGACCCTGCCTGACAGGGTTAACTTTATTAGCAACAGAACATGAAAAGAGCAGGGACATTGTTTAAAACAAAGAAGTGACATCTAGAAGGTGGTAGAATAGGAGGTTCCTGTCTTCAAGCCCCCACAGAAACACTGATTTTAACAACCTACCCATGAATAAGAATATGTTTATGTGATGCAGATAGTCCAGCTCAGAGGTTCCATCACCCTAGTGGAGCCACAAAATCCCAGTATAGATGCATAGAAGGTAAAAAGAACAGTTTCACTTTATGTGCATTACCGCTCCTTCAGGTAGCACAACTCTGCCAACAGAGACTCCTTTAATCTACAATTTCTTTCTTGGGAAAGAGAGTGAAATAAGTGCCCAAATTCCTTAGTCTTATGAGACACTGTCCAAGAGACCCACTTCTTCTGCCTTGCCTACCCAGAACACTGAGATCAACATAGCTAAATCATCTGAAGACAACTAGGAGCAGTGAAAAGGGACCACAGCAACCAGCATGCAGGATCTCAAGAATCAGCACAGGTTCTATTAACAGACACATGGACCTAAGAGCTTAACCACAAGCTCTTAGACACCTTACTGGGAGACCACCTCCTGCTAACTAGCCAACAAGTGCCCCCAGCACTGTGCACCACTTTCTTTCTCCCCATAACAACTGCATGCATTTCTCCACAGAATTCACATGGATATAAGTTGATAACTCAACTCTGCTTAGTTGGAAAAAAGCACAAAACCTTAAACATTCAAGGGCACTGTCCTATGATACATAAGCAGGAGACTTTCAGCACCCTATTAGATTTGCAAATATTGAGAGAAAGCACACAATCCTAAGATGCCCCCTTCAAGAGAAAACAAAGGAGTAGTGGAGTAAGCACATCCAGATAAAAGGTATGAGAAACCCCTAGATTCTAGCTGGGCTGATTGGCAAAGATATTTCTCTCCTGAAGCCAGTCAGTAAAGACTAGAGGAAGTGACTACTTCAAATGCCAAGACAGCAGTGCAAATTTCAAGAAACATACATACAAAATCAAGGAAACGTGATACCACCAGAGACAAAATAAATCTCCAGTGGTTGACCCCAAATAAATGAAAATCTATGCATTACCTGAAAAATAATTCAAAATAATCATGTTAAAGAAGTTCAGTGAGCTTTTATTCTTGTACATTTATTTAAGTTCCTTGTAGATTCTGGATATTAGCCCTTTGTCAGATGGGTAGATTGCAAAAAGTTTCTCCCATCCTGTAGGTTGTCTGTTCAGTCTGCTGATAGTTTCTTTTGCTGTGCAGAAGCTCTTTAGTTTAATTTGATCCCATTTGTCAATTTTGGCTTTTGTTGCAATTGCTTTTGGTGTTTTAGTCATGAAGTCCTTGCCCATGCATATGTCCTGAATGGTATTGCCTAGGTTTTATTCTAGGGTTTTTATGGTTTTAAGTCTTACATTTAAGTCTTTAATCCATCTTGAGTTAATTTTTGTATAAGGTGTAAGGTAAGGAAGGGGTCCAGTTTCAGTTTTCTGCATATGGCTAGCCAGTTTTCTCAATACCATTTACTAAATAGGGAATCCTTCTCCATTGCTTGTTTTTGTCAGGTTTGTCAAAGATCAGATGGTTGTAGATGTGTTGCGTTATTTCTAAGGCCTCTGTTCTGTTCCATTGGTCTGTATATCTGTTTTGGTACCAGTACTACGCTGTTTTGGTTACTGTAGCCTTATAGTATAGTTTGAAGTCAGGTAGCATGATGCCTCCAGCTTTGTTCTCTTTGCTTAGGATTGTCTTGGCTATGCAGGCTCTTTTTTGGTTCCATACGAACTTTAAAGTAGTTTTTTCCAATTCTGTGAAGAAAGTCATTGGTAATATTGAATCTGTAAATTAGTTTGGGCAGTATGATCATTTTCATGATATTGATTCTTCCTATCCATGATCATGGAATATTTTTCCATTTGTTTGTGTATTCTCTTATTTCCTTGAGCAGTGATTTGTAGTTCTCCTTGAAGAGGTCCTTCACATCCCTTGTAAGTTGTATTCCCAGGTATTTTATTCTCTTTGTATCAATTGTGAATGGGAGTTCACTCATGATTTGAGTCTCTGTCTATGATTGGTGCATAAGAATGCTTGTGATTTTTGTACATTGATTTTGTATCCTGAGACTTTGCTGAAGTTGCTTATCAGCTTAAGGAGATTTTGGGCTGAGACAATGGGGTTTTCTAAATATAAAATCATGTCATCTGCAAACACAGACAATTTGACTTCCTCTTTTTCTATTTGAATACCCTTTGTTTCTTTCTCTTGCCTGATTGCTGTGGCCAGAACCTCCAATACTATGTTGAATAGGAGTGGTGAGAGAGGGCATCCTTGTGCCAGTTTTCAAAGGGAATGCTTCCAGCTTTTGCCCATGCAGTGTGATATTGGCTGTGGATTTGTCATAAATAACCCTTATCATTTTATGATACGTTCCATCAATACCTAGTTTATTGAGAGTTCTTAGTATGAAGGGGGTGTTGAATTTTATTGAAGGCCTATTCTTCATCTGTTGGGATAATTATGTGGTTTTTGTCATTGGAAAGTGGACGAAGGGTATGAACAGACCCTTTTCAAAAGAAGACATTTATGCGGCCAACATATGAAACAGTGCTCATCATCACTAGTCCCTTAGAAAAATGCAAATCAAAACCACAATGAGATACCATCTCAGGCCCATTAGAATGGTGATCATTTAAAAGTCAGGAAACAACAGACACTGGACAGGATGTGGAGAAATAGGAATACTTTTACACTGTTGGTGGGAGGGTAAATTAGTTCAACCATTATGGAAGACAATGTGGTGTTTCCTTAAGGATCTGGAACCAGAAATACCATTTGATCCAACAATCCCATTACTGGGAATATACCCAAAGGATTATAAATCATTCTACTATAAAGACACATGCACATGTATGTTTACTGCGGCACTATTCACAACAGCAAAGACTTGGAACTAACCCAAATGCCTGTCAATGATAGACTGAATAAAGAAAATATGGCACATATGCACCATGGATTACTATGCAGCCATAAAAAAGGATAAGTTCATGTCCTTTGCAGGGACATGGATGAAGCTGGAAACCATTATTCTCAGCAAACTAACACAGAAACAGAAAACCAAACACCACGTGTTCTCACCCATATGTAGGAGTTGAACAATGAGAACACATGGACACAGGGAGGGGAACATCACACAGCAGGGCCTGTCAGGGGGTGAGGGACTAGGGGAGAGATAGCATTAGGAGAAATACCTAATGTAGATGACAGGTTGATGGGTGCAGCAAACCACTGTGGCACCTTCATGTTCTGCATAGGTGTCCCAGAACTTAAAGTATAATAAAAGGCGATAAAAGAACTAGGTAAAATGAAAAAAAAGAAAATATATTTTTTGGTACATTTGCTAGTCAAGATAGATGTTGATTGTCTATGTTATGCTGTTGTTATTCCTGTTGTTTTTCCCCTACTACTGCTGAAGAGTAGTATTTTGACCATGCATTTACCCAATTTTCTGTATGTTGTTATTCTACCAGTTCATGTTCTGAAAGTTAAAATAGATTATCCTGCTTTTCTAGTTTACATCCATGTCTTCTGTGAATAACTACAATTCAGATTGTTTGAATCAGCTTCCTTCCTGTTTTTTTTTCCTCTTCCTTGTTTCTGTTCCAGACATCTCACACGGCAGTGAATTGTGAGAGGCCAGTCCACTCCCTATTTTAACTTTACCTTTATTGAAATATTTCTAATGTTTTCGTTGATTAGTATATTTACAGAATTTTTCCCTTTTACTATGAATTTTTTAATTATGCTATTTTGCATGTGTAATCATCAAATACTTTATTCTAGGATCTAATGTTGTAATTTTTCCTTCTTTAATTTTTTGATTTAATGAATAAAGTTTGAATTGTAGAAAAAGGTATAACAAAAAAAGTTCAGCGAGCTATAAGAGAACACAGATAAGCAACTATAGAAATCAAGAAAACAATACATGAAAAAAAATTTTTAACAAAGAAATATAAATAATAAAAAAGAACCAAACAGAAACTCTGAAGCTGCGGAATACAATGACTCAACTAAAAAATACAACAGTTTCAACAGCAGAATTGACCAAGCAGAAGAAAGAATCAGCTAACTAAATTCAAGTCATTTGAAATTATTCAGTCGAGGAACAAAGTAAAAAAGAATGAAAGACAATGAAGAAAGCCTATGGAACTTACAAAACACCATCAATTGACCAACATATCCACAGTGGGATCCTCAAAAGGAGCAAAGAAAGATAAAGAAATAGAAAGGTTATTTTTAAAAATAATGACAAAAGGTTACCAAATTTGGGGAGGGTTATGAACAGTTAGATTTATGAAGCCAAAAGAACTACAAATAGACTCACCATAAAGAAGTTTTCAACATGACATTTTATAAACAAATTGTCAAAAGTCAGTGGCTCATGCCTGTAATCCCAACACTTCAGGAGGCTGAGGCATACAGATCACTTGAGGTCAGGAGTTCGAGACCAACCTGGCCAAAATGGCAAAACCCCATCTCTACTAAAGATACAAAAATTAGCCAGGTGTTATGGCATGCACCTGTAATCCCAGCTATTCAGGAGGCCAAGGCAGTAGAATCACTTGAACCTGGGAGGTGGAGGCTACAGTGAACCAAGATCACACTATTGCACTCCAGCCTGGGTGACAGAATAAGACTCCATCTCAAAAATAAATAAATAAATAAATAAACAAACAAATAAAGTTAATGACAGAGGGAATTTTGAAAGCAATAAGAGAAAAGCAATTCATTTCATGCAATCAAAATCCCCATAAGACTCTAAGCAGATTTCTCAACAGAAACTGTCCAGACCTGCAGAATGGGATAATATATTCAAAGTCTGCCTGGAAACAGACTTGGGGCTTTTAGCAGGCAGGGTTGAGGGCATGGTGGGAGTGAGGGTGGCCCTTCAGTTTGCATGGAAACTAAGTGAGGCCTATGACGGCCAGCTTTCCCCCACTTTCCTGACAACCTGCATGACTCAGCAGAGGCAGCCATAATCCTCCTAGGTACACAACTCCAGTGACCTGGAAATCTCACCCCCACTCACCACAGCAGCTGCAGCAAGACCCACCCAAGGTGAGTCTGAGCTCAGACATGCCTAGCCCTGTCCCCACCTGATGGTGCTTCCCAATCCACCCTGGTACTGGAAGACAAAGGGCATATAATCTTGGGAGTTCCAGGGCCCTGCCCACCACTGGTCCCTCTCCATAACTACTATAGCTGATGCTTTCTGGAAAGCACAAACCTCCTGGCAGGAGGCCAACCAGCACAAAAATAGAGCATTAAACCACCAAAGCTAAGGACCCTCATGGAGTCCACTGCACCCTCCGCCATCTGCACTGGAACAGGCGCTGGTATCCACAGTTCAGAAACCCATAGACAGCTTACATCATAGGACTCTGTGCAGAAAATCCTCAGTACCAGCCTAGAGCCAGGTAGATTCACTGGGTGACTAGACCCAGAAGAAAGACAATAAACACTGCAGTTCAGCTCACAGGAAGCCACATCCATAGGAAAAAGGGGAGAATACTACATCAATGGAAGAGCCCATGGGACAAAAGAATCTGAACAACAGACTTCAGCCCTAGACCCTCCCTCTGACAGAGCCTACTCCAATGAAAAAGAACCAGAAAACCAACCCTGGCAAAATGACAAAACAAGGCTCTTCAACACCCCCCCCAAAAAATCACACTAGTTCACCAGAAAAGGATCCAAACAAAGAAGAAATTCCTGATTTACCTGAAAAAGAATTCAGGAAGTTAGTTATTAAGTTAATCAGGGAGGGACAAGAGAAAAGTGAAGCCCAATGCAAGGAAACCCCCCCAAAAAAAGGATACAAGAAGTAAAGGGAGAAATACTCATGGAAACAGCTTAAAGAAAAAACAATAATAAACTCAGGAAACTTCGGACCCACTTTTAGAAATGCAGAATGCTCTGGGAAGTCTCAGCAATAGAATTTAATAAGTAAAAATTCAGAGCTCAAAGACAAGGTCTTTGAATTAACCCAATCCAACAAAGACAAAGAAAAAAGAATAAGAAAATATGAACAAAGCCTCCAAGAAGGCTGAGATTATGTTAAACAACCAAACGTAAGAGTAATCAGTGTACCTGAGGATGACAGTAATTCTAAAAGTCCAGAAAACATATTTGGGGGAATAATTGAGGAAAACTTCCCCAGCCTTGCGAGAGACCGAGACATCCAAATACAAGAAGCACAAAGAACACCTGGGAAATTCATTGCAAGAAGATTTTCACCTAGGCACATTGTCATCAGGTTATCCAAAGTCAAGACAAAGGAAAGAATCTTAAAAGCTGTGAGACAGAAGCATCAGGTATCGTTAAAGGAAAACCTATCAGATTAACAGCAGATTTCTCAGCAGAAACCCTACAAGCTAGAAGGGATTGGGGATCTATCTTCAGCCTCCTCAAACAAAACAATTATCAGCTAAGAATTTTGAATCCAGCAAAACTAAGTATCATATATAAAGGAAAGATACAGTCATTTTCAGACAAATGCCGAGAGAATTCACCATTACCAAACCACCACCACAAGAACTGTGTAAAGGAGCTCTAAATCTTGAAACAAATCCTGGAAACACATCAAAATGGAACCTCTTTAAAGCATAAATCACACAGGACCTATAAAACAAAAATATAAGTTAAAAAGCAAAAACAAAAAACTGAAGTACACAGGCAACAAAAAGCACAATGAAAGCAATGGTACCTCACATTTCAATACTAACATTGAATGTAAATGGCCTAAATGCTCCACTTAAAAGATACAGAACTACAGAATGGATAAGAACTCACCAAGCAACTATCTGCTGCCTTCAGGAGACTCAACTAACACATAAGGACTCACATAAGCTTAAAGCTTAAAGTAAACGGGTGGAAAAAGGCATTTCATGCAAATAGATACCCAAAGAAAGGAGGGATAGCTATCTTTTTGTCAGACGAAACAAATTTTAAAACAACAGCAGTTAAAAGAGGCAAAGAAGGACAGTACATAATGGTAAAAGGCCTTGTCCAACAGGAAAATATCACAATCCTAAACATATATGAACCTAACACTGGAGCTCTCTAATTTACAAAACAATTACTAATAGACCTAAGAAATTAGATAAACAGCAACACAATAATAGTAGGAGACTTCAATACTCCACTGAAAGCACGAGACAGGTCATCAAGACAGAAAGTCAACAAAGAAATAATGGATTTAAATTATACCTTAGAATAAATGAACTTAACAGATATATACAGAACCTCTCATCTAACAACCACAGAATACACATTTGATTCAACAGCACATGGAGCTTTCTCCAAGATAGACCATATGATAGGCCATAAAATGAGCCTCAGTAAATTTAAGAAAAATGAAATTATATCAAGCAGTCTTTCACACCACAGTGGAATAAAACTGGAAAACAACTCCAAAAGGAATCTTCAAAACTATGCAAATACATGGAAATTAAATAACCAGCTCCTGAATGAGTATTGGGTCAAAAATGAAATCAAGATGGAAATTTAAAAATTCTTCAAACTGAATGACAATAATGACACAATTTATCAAAATCTCTGGGATACAGCAAAGGTGGTGCTAAGACAAAAGTTCATAGCCCTAAATGCCTACATCAAAATGTCTGAAAGAGCACAAACAGAAAATCTAAGGTCACACCTTGAGGAACTAGAGAAACAAGAACAAACCAAACCCAAACCCAGCACAAGAAAGGAAATAATCAAGATCAAAGCAGAACTAAATAAAATTGAAACCAAAAAAAATATAAAAGATGAATGAAACCAAAAGCTGGTTCTTTAAAAAGATAAAATAAAATTGATAGACCATTAGCAACATTAACCAAGTGAACAACAGAGAAAATCCAAATAACCTCACTAAGAAATGAAACAGGAAATATTGCAACTGACACCACTGAAATACAAAAAATCATTCAAAGCTACTATGAACACCTTTATGCATATAAACTAGAAAACCTAGAAGAGATGAAAAAATGCCTGGAAAAATACAACCTACCTAGCTTAAATAAGGAAGAATTAGATAACCTGAACATACCAATAACAAGCAGAGAGATTAAAATGGTAATTTAAAAATTACCAACAAAAAATAGTCCAGGACCAGATGGATTCACAGAAAAATTCTACAAGACATTCAAAGAAGAATTCATACCAATCCTTTTGACACTATTCCACAAGACAGAGAAAGAAGGAACCCTTGCCAATTCATTCTATGAAGCCAGCATCACCCCAGTACCAAAACCAGGAAAGGACCATAACCAGAAAAGAAAACAACAGGCCAATATCCTTGAAGAACATAGATGCTAAAATCCTTAACAAAATACTAGCTAACCAAATCCAACAACATATCAAAAAGACAATCCACCATGATTAATTGAGTTTCATACCAGGGATGCAGGGATGGTTTACCACATGCAAGTCAATAAATATGTGATACACCACAAAAACAGAATTAAAAGCAAAAATCACATGATCATCTCAACAGATGCAGAAAAAGCATTTGACAAAATCCAGCATCACTTTAGGATTAAAACTCTCAGCAAAATCAGCATACAAGGGACATAATGTAATAAAAGCCATCTATGACAAACCCAAAGTCAACATAATACTGAATGGGGAAAAGTTGAAAGCATTCCTTCTGAGAACTGGAAATAGAAAGGATGCCCACTCTCACCACTCCTCTTCAACATTGTACTGGAAGTCCCAGGCAGAGCATTCAAGAAGAAAAAGAAATCAAGGGCATCCAAATTGGCAAAGAGAAAGTCATACTGCTACTGTTTGCTGATGATATGATTGTTTACCTTGAAAACCCTAAGGACTCCTCTAGAAAACTCCTAGAACTGATAAAAGAATTCAGCAAAGTTTCCAGATACAAGATTAGTGTACAAAAATCAGTAGCTCTTATATACAGCAACAGCAACCAAGCAGAGAATCAAATCTAGAACTCAACCCCTTTTACAATAGCTGCAAAATAAATTAATAAAATACTTAGAAATATACCTAACAAAGGAGTCAAAAGACCTCTACAAGGAAAACTACAAAACACTGCTAAAAGATATCACAGATAACACAAGCAAATGGAAACACATCCCATGTTCATGGATGGGTAGAATCAATACTGTGAAAATGACCATATGCCAAAAGCAATCTACAAACTCAGTCATTAGAATACCACCATCATTCTTTATAGAATTAGAAATACCACCATCATTCTTTATAGAATTAGAAATAATAATTCTAAAATTCATACAGATCCAAAACAGAGCCCACATAGACAAAAAAGACTGAGATAAAAGAACAAATCAGGAGGCATCGCACTACCTGATTTCAAACCATACTTAAGGCCACAGTCACCAAAACACCATGGTACTGGTATAGAAACAGCATTGACAGTCACATAGACCAATGAAACAGAATAGAGAACTCAGAAATAAACTCAAATACTTACAACCTTGATCTTTGACAAAGCAAACAAAAACATAAAGTGGGGAAAGAACACCCTTTTCAACAAATGGTGCTGGCATAATGGGCTAGTCACGTGTAGGAGAATGAAACTGGATCCTCATCTCATATCTTATACAAAAATCACCTCAAGATGGATTAAGGACTTAAACCTCAGATCTGAAACTATAAAAATTCTAGAAGACAACATTGGAAAAACCCTTAGACATTGGCTTAGGCAAGGATTTCATGACCAAGAGCCCAAAAGCAAATGCAATAAAAACAAAGATAAATAGCTGGGACCTAATTAAACTAAGGAGTATTGCACAGCAAAATTAACAGTCGGCATAGTAAACAGACAACCACAGAGTGGTAGAAAATCTTCATAATCTATACATCTAACAAATGACTAATATCCAGAATCCACAATGAACTCAAATCAGTAAGAAAAAACCAATCCCATCAAAAAGTGGACTAAGGACCTGAATAGACAGTTCTCAAAAGACGATATACAAATGGCAACAGATACATGAAAAAATGCCCAACATCACTAATGATCAGGGAAATGCAAATGAAAACCACAATGCAATACTACCTCACTCCTACAAGAATGGCCATAATCAAAAAATAAAAATAAAAAACACAGTAGATGTTGGCGTATATGTGGTGAAGAGGGAACACTTCTGCACTGCTGGTGGGAATGTAAACCAGTACGGCCACGATGGAAAACAGTGTGGAGATTCCTTAAAGAGCTTAAAGTAGAATTACCATTTGATCCAGCGATCCCACTACTAGGTATTTATCCAGAGGAAAAGAAGTCATTATTTTAAAAAGATACTTGTGCATGCATGTTTATAGCAGAACAATTCACAATTGCAAGATCGTAGAACCAACCAAATGCCCATCAATCAATGAATGGATAAAGAAACTGTGATATATATATACACATATATATGTGTGTATGTATGTTTGTGTATATATATACACACATATATATGTGTGTATGTATGTGTGTGTGTATATATACATATATATGTATATATGTGTGTGTATATATATATCTCACACACACACACACAGAATGGAATACCATGCAGCCATCAAAAGGAATGAGTTAACAGCACTTGCAGTGACCTGGATGAGATTAGAGACTATTATTCTAAGCAATGTAACTCAAGAATGGAAAACCAAACATTATATGTTCTCACTGATATGTGGGAACTAAGCTATGAGGATGCAAAGGCATAAGAATGATACAATGGTCTTTGGGGACTTGGGGGGAAGGGTAGGAGGGGGTGAGGGATAAAAGACTACAAATATGGTGCAGTGTATACTGCTCGGGTGATGGGTGCACCAAAATCTCACAAATCACCACTAAAGAACTTATGTAACCAAATACCACCCATACCCCAATATCCCAATAACTTATGGAAAAATAAAAATTAAAAATAAATTTGTTTGGCATTAATATTTAATTAAATAATATCCACTATTCGATATTTTGTATAAAACCAGTTACAACTCACAAGATTTTCAAGTGTGACAATATGTATCAAACTACATACATATGCAAAGTTTACAGGCCATTAGGAAGGTTTATCTTAAAAATACCTTCAGGAAAATAAACACTCATTCAACCAGTTCTCTTGGCTTTAAAAAATATTATTAGAAATATACACTGTAAAAAAAAATCAAGACAATGATTGATCAATACTGATCAGTTACATTTTAAAACTTTTAATAATCTGTACAAGAGTGTAGGTTAGATAAAAGTCTGCAAATTATTAATAGAAAACTGCAGTACTATCATCAGATGAACATGTCTGCTGACAATTCTACCAGGTAATTAAGGAGGTAATTTCTTACACAGTATAGGTGAATTATCCAGTCTTTAAACACATCTGGAATCATCTCCACTCAGTGACATGGTGAATATCCTGATGCGGGGAAATGAAAGAGCAGCAGCTAGCCTCTCCAGGGCAGTTTCAGTGGGAGAGAACATTTAAAGGAACAATAAAATCGGTTTTAAAAGTTGCTTTTGATGAACACTGCTTTCCAAAATGCAATAATGATTTTTTTTTTTTTTTTAATGTAGAAAGAGAAGCTCTGTTAAGAACAGACATCCAATAAGTGCACTGCTTCTGTGGCTCGGACAGTGACTGGGAAAAGGGAAGGCCCCAGGAGAGCCCTCGGGCCACACACAAGCCCAGGCCATCCTGCCCAGCGAGCACACTGGCCTACAGCACACTGGCCTTGTGACAATGCTTGGGAGCTCCTCTAAAACTTGCCTAGGCCTAAGAAAAGAGAGAGGTAGCAATCACCCCTGTGAGAAGGCTAGAGGGGAGGGGACGAAGTAGGTAGGGGACAGGCTAGGGGCATCAAGCTCAGAACAGGGAAATTCTGGAGGCCAGCAGAGCCACGTGCTGCCGGAAACACTAGCCAAGCCAGGCCATTCTGCTCACATGAGGCACTGCTCCCAACCAAGTTCTACAAAAAGCCACGTCCGTCTGTACTTCTAGGAACCCAGGTTTGCAGATGCTCTTCCTCTGGACTGTCCCTGACTCTTGATAATTTTGAGTTCCCAGAAAGCTTTAAGGGAACCAAAAATATTCACTTCTAATTTTAATTCCATTGCAAACTGTCCCGGTGTACTTTCAGGGCTATTTAAGGCTCTTAAGGGAATCTCTCCATCTGACAGACACAGTTTCATGTTCCATAGCAACAAGGTCTTCTATAACAAGGACTCTAAGTCAGAATCCTAGAAGATTCTGGGTGTTGGTGGTTTCAGTTGGGAGTGAGGGGAAGAGTCCACTCTCATTCATAGCAGGAAGAACTTTCCATCCCTCAGACCCAGAGACTTCCTAGATTCTAGAGATGGTCCCCATAAGAAAAATAACTTTTTTTAAAAAAAAAGACAATATATGAAAGTATAAAACTCACTGGTAACACTGAGTATATAGTCAAATTAAGAATATTGTAATATTGTAATGGTGGTATGTAATCATTTTTAACTCTAGTATAAAAGTTAAAAGATGAAAGTCATAAAAATAATTCTAGCTATAATAATTTGTTAATGGATACACAATATAAAAATATGTAAACTGTGATATCAAAAACATAAATGGGGGAGAAGTGAAAGTGTAGAATTTTTGTGAACCAAGTTAAGTTGTTGTCAGCTTAAAACAGGCTGTTATATGATGTTTTAGGTAAGTCTCATGGTGATCACAAAGAAAAAGAAACCTGTAGTAGACATATAAAGTGAAACAAATCAGACCATTATCACTACCAAAAAAAACTGTCAAATCACGATGCAAGACAGCATAAGGAACAAAGGGACTACAAAACAGTCAGAAAACAATAAACAAAATGGCAATATTAATCCTTAACTATCAATAATTACTTTAAGTGTAAATGTATTAAATTCTCTAATCGAAAGACATAGAGTGACTGAATGGATTAAAAAACACTCACTTTAGCATTAAGGATACAGAGCAGTGTGGTTATAATTATATTAGACAAAATAGACTTCAAGTCAAAAACTCTCACAAGAGACAAAACAATAATATAATGATAAAGGGGTCCATTCATCAAGAGGATATACCACTTATAAATATATATGAACCTAAAATTAGGCTCCTAAATGTAAGAAGCAAATAAATAGAACTGAAGGAAGAAATAAGACAGCAACACAATAATAGTAGGGGACTTCAATACCTTACTTTCAACAATGGACAGATCAGAGAGAAAAATCAATAAATAGTAGCCTGGAAAACAATATAAACCAAATAGACGTAACAGAAATATTCAAAACATACCATTTAACGGCAGCAGAAAACACAATCTTAAGAACATTCTCCAGGATAAATCATATGTTATGCTACAAAACAAGTCTTAACACATTTAAGAAGATTGAAATCATATCAAGTATCTTTTTTTTCCACCATGGTATGAAACTAGAAATCATATCGAGTATCTTTTTTTCCTACCATGGTATGAAACTAGAAATAGAGGAAAAACTGAAAATTCACAAATAAATGGGAAATTAACACATCTCTAAACAAGTGGGTCAAAAGGGAAATCAAAAACATCTTGAGACAAATGAGAACAGAAACACAGCACACCAAAACTTATGGGATGCAGCAAAAGCAGTTCCAAGAGGAAAGTTTATAGTGATAAATGCCAACATTCAGGAAAAAAAAATCTTGAAACAACCTAATTTTATACCTCAGGGACCTAGAAAACCAAAGTAAGCTCAAAATTAACAAAGAAAGAAAACAATAAAGATTAGAGCAGAATTAAATAAAATAGAGACCTGAAAAACAGTAGAAAGATCAATTATAGTTTTTTGAAAAGATAAACAAAATTGGCAAGACCTTAGCTAGACTAAGAAAAAAAGAAAGAAAACTCAAAATTATAAATGAAAGGGAGACTTTAAAATTGATATTACAGAAATACAAAGGATTATAAGAGACTGATAAGAACAATTATATGCCAAAAAATTGGAAAACCTAAGCAAAAAGGACAAATTTCTAGAATGTACAACCTACCAAGACTGAATAATGAAAAAAATAATAAATCTGAACAGACAAATAATGAGTAAGGATATTGAACCAGTAGTCAAAACTTCCCAGCAATGAAAAGTCCAGGACTGACAGCTTTACTGATGAGTTCTACTAAACATTCAAAAAAGAATAAATGTCAATCTTTCTCAAACTCTTCTGAAAAATTGAAGAAGAAAAAATACTTCCAAATTCATAAAGCCAGCAATACCCTGACACTAAAGCCACACAAGAACACTACAAGAAAAGAAAATTACAAGCCAGTATCTCTGATGAACATAGACGTAGACATCCTCAACAAAATACTAGCAAACTAAATTCAACAGCACATTAGAAGGGAGTTTAAATCATGATGAAGAGGGATTTATCCCTGGGATGCAAGGATGGCTCAACATATGCTCAAGCAGTCCTCTCACTACAGCCTCCCAAGTAGCTGGGACTACAGGCATGCACCACCATGTCCAGCTAATCTTTAAAATGTTTTAGAGATAAGGTCTCACTGTGTTGTCCAGGCTAGTTTGAAGCCCCTAGCCTCAAGTAATCTACTGTCTCAGCTTCCTGAACAGCTGGGATTATAGGTGCAAGCCACCAGGTCCAGCTCAAATAATATTTATAATGCTATATTTTTGTATGTATATAATAGCACAAAGATGTGGAGAGGGAATGGAACTACATTGGAATAAAATTTTTCTATCTTACTGGAATTACATTCCTATAATCTGAAGTACATTCTGACAAGGTGTGTGTTGTAAGCCCTTGGGAGAACCATTAGGAAATGACTTAAAATTGATTTTTAAAATTAAGAAAGAAATTAAAATGATATACTAGAAAGTAATCATGGAATACAAAAGAAGGCAATAGAGGAGAAATAGAGGAACAAAAAGATAGAAGGCCTGTAGAAAACAAATAACAAAATGGAAGACATACGCCTAACTATATCAATACTGGCATTACATGTGAATGAGTTAAACACTCCAAAGTAAAAGCACAGGTTGTAAGACTCAATTACAAAAATACAAGCAAAATTCAGTTTTATGATGTTATAAGAGACATACTTTAGGTTTTTTTTCAAAACTAGGTTAAAAAAAAAAAGGATTGTGAAAAGATATGCCAAGCAAACAGCAGGCATAAGTGAACTGAGGTGGCTATACTAATATCAGACAAAATAAGCTTTAAGACAGAAACTGTTACTAGAAACAAAAAGAGGCATCTTAAAATACAGTCAGTTCATTGAGAAGATAATTACAATAAATGTATATATTGACCTGACAACAGAGCTCCAGAATGAAGCAAAAACTGACAGAACTAAAGGGAGACAATTCTACAGCAATAGTTGGAGATCTCAATGCCCTACTCTTGACAATGAGTAGAACAACTAAATGGAAAATTATAAAGTATATAATAGACTTAAACAATACCATATGACCAACTGACCCAAATGACATCTGTAGAACATTCCATCCACAATAGAAGAATACAAATCCTTCTCAAATGTATTTGGAACATTTTCCAGGATAGACCACATAGGTAATAAAAACAAGCCTCAGTTTAAAAGGATTGAAACTATACAAAGAATGTTCTCTGACCACAATGGAATGAAATTACAAACCAACACCACAGCAAATTTGGGGAATCCACAAACATGTGAAAATTAAACAACACACGTATAAATAACTCATGGATCAAAAACAAAGAACAAGGGAAATTATAAAATATTTTGAACTGAATAAAAACACAACATACCAAATTGATGGGATATAGCTAATACAGTGTTCAGAGAGAAATTTGTAGCTATAAATGTCTATGTTACGAAGAAGAAAATTTTTGAATAATCTTTCTACCTTAAGAAACTAGAAAATGTGAAAAATAGTGTGCAAATGTGCACAAGATTTCTTTTTGGGATGATGAAAATGTTCTAAAATTAGATTGTGGTGATGGCTGTACAACTCTGTAAATGTACTAAAATTAATTGAATTGGACATGTATAAAAAATGAATTCTATGGCATGTAGATTATACCTTAAGAAAGCCATTTTTATAAGGTTGGATCAGGCAAAATTCATCACTGGATATTAAATCTAGAGAGACATTTTGATGACTAGAAGGATATTTGCATGGTGTTAGACTGTCTCTCCACAGGTTCCTCCTTTATTGCAAGTGAAAACAGTAATTATTACAGTGAAGAATCAGAAAATATCTTGATCAGATGATCAAAATTAACATCACCAGAGCAGTGTTCCAAGATGGCCGAAAAGGAACAGCTCCAGTCTGCAGCTCCCAGCATGATCAAAACAGAAGATGGGTAATTTCTGCATTTCCAACTGAGGTATCTGGTTCATCTCATTGGGCTGGTTGGACAGTGGGTACAGCCCATGGAGGGTGAGCTGAAGAAGGGCAGGGCATTGCCTCACCCAGGAAGCACAAGGGGTTGGGGGATTTCCCTTTCCTAGCCAAGGGAAGCTGTGACAGATGACCTGGAAAAACGGGGCACTCCTGCCCAAATACCGTGCTTTTCCCAGGGTCTTAGCAACTGGCAGACAAAGAGATTCTCTTCCATGCCCAGTTCAATGGGTCCCATGCCCACAGAGCCTTACTCACTGCTAGTGTAACAGTCTGAGATCCATCTCCGAGGTGGCAGCCGGGCTGGAGGAGGGGCACCCACCATTGCTGAGGCTTGGGTAGGTAAACAAAGCAGCCAGGAAGCTCGAACTGGGTAGAGTCCACTGCAGCTCAACAATGCCTACTGCATCTAGACTCCACTTCTGTGGGCAGGCATAGCTGAAAAAATGGCAGCAGACAACTTCTGCAGACTTATATGTCCCTGTCTGACAGCTCTGAAGACAGCAGTTGTTCTCCCGGCATGGTGTTTGAACTCTGAGAAAGGACAGACTGCCTCCTCAAGTGGGTCCCTGACCTGGGCCCGAGTACCCTAACTGGGAGACACTTGCCAGTAGGGGCCAACTCACACCTCATATAGACAGCTGCCCATCTGGGATGAAGCTTCCAGAGGAAGGATCAGGCAACAATATCTGCTGTTCTGCAATATTTGCTGTTCTGCAGTCTCTGCTGGTGATACCCAGGCAAACAGCGTCCGGAGTGGAGCTCCAGCAAACTCCAACAGACCTGCAGCGTAGGGACATGACTGTTAGAAGGAAAACTAACAAAGAGAAAGGAATAGTATCACCATCAACAAAAATATCATCTATACCAAAACCCCATCTGTAGGTCACCAACATCAAAGAAAAAAAGGTAGACAAAACCACAAAGATGGGGAGAAACCAGAGCAGAAAAGCTGAAAATTCTAAACACCAGAACACCTCTTCTCCTCAAAAGGATAGCAGTTCCTTGCCAGCAATGGAACAAACCTAGATGGAGAATGACTTTGATGAGTGGACAGAAGCAGACTTCAGAAGGTCGGTAATAACAAACTTCTCCAAGCTAAAGGAGGATGTTTGAACCCATCACAAAGAAGCTGAAAACCTTGAAAAAAGATTAGACAAATGCCTAACTAGAATAAACAGTACAGAGAAGACCTTAAATGACTGGATGGAGCTGAAGAACTACGTGACACATGCACAAGCTTCAATAGCCAATCAAGTGGAAGAAAGGCTATCAGTGACTGAAGATCAAATTAATGAAACTAAGTGAGAAGACAAGCTAGGGAAAAAATAGTAAAAAGAAACAAACAAAGGCTCCAAGAAATATGGGATTTTGTGGAAAGACCAAATCTACATTTCATTGGTGCACCTGAAAGTGATGGGAAGAATCAAACCAAGTTGAAAAACACTCTTCAGGATATTATCCAGGAGAACTTCCCCAACCTAGCAAGGCAGGCCAACATTCAAATTCAGAAAATACAGAGAACACCACAAAGATACTCCTTGAGAAGAGCAAACCCAAGACACATAACTGTCAGATTCACCAAGGTTGAAATGAAGGAAAAAGTGTTAAAGGTAGCCAGAGAAAAAGGTCGAGTTA
>NW_012106441.1:1380170-1382354 GCF_000951045.1 Mandrillus leucophaeus | reverse complement strand
AAAAATCAATGAATCCAGGAGTTGGTTTTTTGAAAAGATCAACAAAATTGATAGACCGCTAGCAAGACTAACAAAGAAGAAAAGAGAGAAGAATCAAAAAGACAAAATGAAAAACGATAAAGGGGATGATATCACCACTGATCCCACAGAAATACAAACTACTATCAGAGAATACTATAAATACCTCTATGCAAATAAACTAGAAAATCTAGAAGAAATGGATAAATTCCTGGACAGATACACCCTCCAAGACTAAATTACGAAGAAGTTGAATCTCTGAATGGACCAATAACAGGTTCTGAAATTTGGGCTATAATAGCCTACCAACCAAAAAAAGTCCAGGACCAGAAGGCTTCACAGCCGAATTCTACCAGAGGTACAAAGAGGAGCTGGTAGCATCCCTTTTGAAACTATTCCAATTAATAGAAAAAGAGGGAATCCTCCCTAACTCATTTTATGAGGCCAGCATCATCCTGATACCAAAGACTGGCAGAGACACACACACACACAAAAGAAAATTTTAGACCAATATCCCTGATGAACATTGATGTGAAAATCCACAATAAAATCTGGCAAACGGAATCCAGCATCATTTCAAAAAGCTTATCCACCATAATCGTGTTGGCTTCATCCCTGGGATGCAAGGCTGGTTCAACATATGCAAACCAATAAACATAATCCATCACATAAACAGAACCAATGAAAAAAAACACATGATTATCTCAACAGATGCAGAAAACACCTTCAACAAAATTCAACAGCCTTCATGCCAAAAACTATCAATAAACTAGGTAATGATGGAACATATCTCAAAATAATAAGAGCTATTTATGACAAACCCACAACCAGTATCATACTGAAGGGACAAAACCTGGAAGCATTCCCTTGGAAAACCGGCACAAGACAAGGATGCCCTCTCTCATCACTCCTATTCAACATAGTGTTGGAAGTTCTGGCCAGGGCAATCGGGCAAGAGAAAGAAATAAAGGGTATTCAATTAGGGAATGAGGATGTCAAATTGTCCCTGTTTGCAGATGTCATGATTGTATGTTTAGAAAACCCCATCGTCTCAGCCCAAAATCTCCTTAAGCTAATAAGCAACTTCAGCAAAGTCTCAGGATACAAAATCCATGTGCAAAACTCACAAGCATTCCGGCTGGGCAAGGTGGCTCATGCCTGTAATCCCAGCACTTTGGGAGGCTGAGGCAGGTGGATCATGAAGTCAGGAAATCAAGACCATCCTGGTTAACACGGTGAAACCCCATCTCTACTAAAAATACAAAAAGTTAGCCGGGGGTGGTGGCAGGTGCCTGCAGTCCCAGCTACTTAGGAGGCTGAGGCAGGAGAATTGCATGATCCCGGGAGGAGGAACTTGCAGTGAGCCGAGATCGCACCACTGCACTCCAGCCCAGGTGACAGAGTGAAACATCGTCTCAAAAAAAAAAAAAAAAAAATGGTCCCTGTACACCATTAACAGACAGAGAGCCAAATCATCAGTGAACTCCCATTCACAATTGCTACAAAGAGAATAAACTACCTAGGAATCCCACTTACAAGGGATGTGAAGGACCTCTTGAAGGAGAACTACAAACCACTGCTCAATGAAATAAAAGAGGACACAAACAAATGGAAGAATATTTTACTGCTCAATGAAATAAATATTTCACTGCTCAATGAAATAAAAGAGGACACAAACAAATGGAAGAATATTCCATGCTCATGGATAGGAAGAATCAATATCATGAAAATGGCCATAGTGTCAAAAGTAATTTGTAGATTCAGTGTCATTCCCATCAAGATACCAATGACCTTCTTCACAGAATTGGAAAAAAACTACTTTAAAGTTCATATGGAACTAAAACAGAGCCCAAATTGCCAAGACAATCCTAAACAAAAAGAACAAAGCTGGAGGCATCATGCTCCCTGACTTCAAACTATACAAGGCTACAGTAACCAAAACAGCATGGTACTGGTACCAAACAGAGACATAGACCAATGGAACAGAACACAGGCATCAGAAATAACACCACACATCTACAACCATCTAATCTTTGACAAAGCTGACAAAAACAAGAAATGGGGAAAGGATTCCCTATTTAATAAATGGTGCTGGGAAAACTGGCTAGCCATATGTAGAAAACTGAAACTGGATCCCTTCCTTACACCTTATACAAAAATTAACTC
>NW_012106441.1:1374328-1379761 GCF_000951045.1 Mandrillus leucophaeus | reverse complement strand
AAAATGCTCATCATCACTGGCCAACAGAGAAATGCAAATCAAAATCACAATGAGATATCATCTCATGCCAGTTAGAATGGTGATCATTAAAAAGTCAGGAAACAACACATGCTTGAGAGAATGTGGAGAAATAGGAACGTTTTACACTCTTGGTGGGAGTGTAAATTAGTTCAACCATTGTGGAAGACAATGTGGCAATTCCTCAAGGATCTAGAACTAGAAATACCATTTGACTCAGCAATCCCATTACTGGGTATATACCCAAAGGATTATAAATCATGCTACTATAAAAACACACGTACAGGTATGTTTACTGAGGCACTATTTACAATAGCAAAGACTTGGAACCAACCCAAAAGTACATCAATGATAGACTGGATTAAGAAAATGTGTCACACATATACCATGGAATACTATGCAGCCATGGAAAAGGATGACTTCATTTCCTTTACAGGAACATGGATGAAGCTGGAAACCATCATTCTCGCAAACTATCACAAGGACAGAAAACCAAACACCACATGTTCTCACTCATAGGTGGGAATTGAACAATTAGATCACTTAGACACAGGGCGGGGAACATCACACACTGCGGCCTGTCAGGGGGTGAGCCCTGGGGGAGGCATAGCATTAAGGGAAATATCTAATGTAAATGATGAGTTGATGGGTGCAGCAAACCAACATGGCACATGTATACCTATGTATCAAATCTACACGTTGTGCACATATGCCCTCGAACTTAAAGTATAATAAAAATAAATAAATAAATAAATAAATAACATCACCAATGAAAGTCAGATGGACATCAGATACCACCAGTTCTGATACCCTGAGGATACAATATCAGACATCAGACAAACTGAAAATGAGGAATGTTTAATTAAAGGAAGAGGAGATATATTCTTCAAAAGTGTCAGAAAATACAAACAAATCTATGGAAATATTCCAGATTAAAGGAAGCTAAAGAGACATGACAATTAAACATAACACTGATCTTAGACTGGGGTAAAATATTTCAAAGAGCATTATTATTCATTTGATAAAATTAGAATGCAGAGAGATTAGGTTAAAATATTATAATTAAAGTTAAATTTACTAACATTGACAAAGGTACCATAATTGTGAAAGAATATTCATGGGAATTACATATTGAATTATTTAGGAGTAAATGACCACGACATATGTAATTTATTCTCAAATGGTTTCAAAAAAATCTCCCCCCAGCCTCTCTCTCTCATGCTCAGATACCAGCAGTTTTCCTCTCCTTTAAAGAATATTTAATTTTATTTACAAATAGTATAAATGTGTTTTCTCTAGTTTAAAAAACTGCTAATTATGACCATAATGTTTGAATATATTATTTGAGGGAAACCTATTTTTCAAAGAGCAACTTCCCACTATTGTTTTTGCACTATTAACGCAAATGTCAATACAATAAAAAAGGAAATAACATTTTACTCTTACTATCCAAAGAGTTTTGGCCTCATAGATTTCCTGAAAGGGTCTCAAGGAAACCCAGGGGTCCATGGACCACTTGTTTCAAGAACACAAATTATAATCCTACTTGTTATATATTTTCAGAGGAAGCAGAATCAAAGGGAACGAGCATGAAAGTTAGGTTACCTATACAAACACATCCTGACTATGAGTGGCATAAAGAAATTAAAGTATGTCTCTGAAAAAAGCTGTAGAATTTTCTTTTCTTTCATATTTTTTCAAGTGTTATTTTTATCTTTATTATGAATACTTTCAAATAATCACTAGAGAGACTGGTATTGTGAATCCCCGTATGCCCTATTTCAACTGAAATTAATATTTTGCTATTATTTGCTAGCATATTATTCAAGTTGTTTAAAGCAAATTCCAGACATCATAGCATTTTATCTTTATTATACTCTAATATCTAGTTCATATTCAGATTTCCCCAATGGTTCCCCACCACCACCACCAAATTTAATTCTACAGTTAGTATTTTGGACTTGAATACAAAAAAGGGGTTTGTACATTGTTTTTGGCTCTTTTTATTTTTTTCTTTTTTTTTTGAGACAGGATCTTACTGTTACCCCGGCTGGAGTGCAACAGCAAGATCACAGCTCACTACAGCCTTAAGCTCCTGACTCAAGGGATCCTCACCTGAGCCTCCCAAGTAGCTGCGACTACAGGCACGCACCACCATGCCTGGCTCTCCATATTTTCTATAAACTGAAAGTTCAGTCTTAAGGTTTGGCAAAACTCAGGTTTAACATTTTTGACAAAAATCTATCATGGTGATACTGCCATAATAATTTATATAAACATGGCAATAAGCCCCCCCTTTTTTTTTTTTTTTTTTTTTTGAGCGAGAGAGAGAGAGAGAGAGAGTCTCGCTTTGTTGCCCAGGCTGGAGTGCAATGGTGCGATCTCGGCTCACTGCAACTTCCACCTCCCAGGTTCAAGGGAGTCTCCCAACTTAGCCTCCTGAGTAGCTGGGATTGCAGGTGCACACCACCACACCTGGCTAATTTTTGTATTTTTAGTAACAGGGGGTTTCACCATGTTGGCCAGGCTGGTCTGGAACTCCTGACCTCAAGTGATCCACCCACTTCGGTCTCCCAAAGTGCTGAGATTACAGGCATGAGCCAACGTCGACCCTTCCTCCCTTCCTCCCTCCCTTCTCCTTTCTTTTTTCTTTCTTTTCTTTTTTTTTTTTTTTCCCCCGCCCCCAGAGTCTCGCTCTGCCACCCAGGCTGGAGTGCAGTGGCACAATCTTGGCTCACTGCAACTTTCGCCTCCCGGGTTCAAGCAATTCTCCTGTCTCAGCCTCCTGAGTAGCTATTACAGGTGTATGCCACCAGGACCAGCTAATTTTTGTATTTTTAGTAGAGATGGGGTTTCACCATGTTGGCTAGGTTGGTCTCAAAGTCCTGACCTCGTGGTACATCCACCTCAGCCTTTCAAAATGCTGGAATTACAGGTGTGAGCCACCACATGCACTCCGGTTCATCTTGAAGGGTTAGGGACAGTTCTAACTACAAGTAGGTTTATACAGCTTTGCTTTTTCTTCAAGATCTGTACAATCCCATCCTAGAGCTGGAAGGATGTAAAGAAGTACTTTACCTCTATGGTCACTTGTTAGAACCAAAAGACACCTTCATGATAGAGATCTAAGCTAATTGATTTACCAAGGGGCAAGCAACTGTTTAGTGGAATTTCACTAGCATATTTGCTTAGCTGTGGTCATTTGAAAAAGCAAACATTGTTTTTCAAAATCAAAATTACTGCTTTCTTTCATTGTTGCCTGCCCAAGTATCCTAGAAAATGGTGATTTGGTTATTTTCTACCTCATTAGGAAATATCTTTCAATAATGGATTAATTAATTTTGTAGGTGATTAAGAGTTTGTAATGTATTTACAGAGTGTTTAAAAATCACTGAATGAGAGATTCTTTATGTTGTGACTGTGGTTTCTTGTGGGTGGGGATTCATAAGGTTATGAATTAATGACCTTGGTTAAAATAAATGTAAATCAAACCCAGGGAAGTTACAGACAGAGAAGGGGATCAAAGCCTATTATAGGAGTTCCCAAAAGCATCAGTACAATTAAAATTCTATTAAGTTTCTCAGAGGTTAACAATTTCATAGCGAAAATATGCTCAAGGCTGACACTTGGCATACAAATATTTAGCTTAGAGCAATACTTTTTAAGGAAAATCTAATTAAGTTAGGTAGCAAAGGGGGTTAAAAATGGCTGATCTGAAACTACAGAAAGAATTTTTTCCATTTCAAAGGTCTTGTCATGTCTGGCAGTGATGAGAAGGTAAGCAAATTTTTTGGAATTTACTAATGAAAAGAAAATCCTCTTTTCATATCTTCCTTTAGCAATCCTTATTCCTCAGGTAGAATAATATCCATTTAGTGTAATTGTACTTTTCGTGTCTTTTTTTTTTTTTTTTTAACAAATAAATTTGAAAGACTCCAGCAAATGACTGGATTCTATGTGGCAGAAGTGAAGCTTTAGATTGTGGTGCATATGTAAATTAAAACATCTGCTACTACGGTGCTTACCAATCACTTAACTTGAGAACTGCATTTCTGTAAAGAAGGAAAAAAGAAAACACTTTCACCACATAAATATCAGATTGAGAAGAAACATCCTCTCAATGAGACTAAAACCATGTCCAATGCTTACATGCTACTCAGTCTAGCTTGTAGCTTCCACCCAGAGCTCCGGTTTGGAGCCGATTTATATTCTGCTCTTGCTGAATATAAATCAGTGATTTGCCTTCAGTGGCCACATGAGTCTCAACCTATATAAAACTTAGGATTAGGAGGAGGGACAAACCTCTGGCTTGTGAGCTTTAAAATTATATGCAGTTTCCTGCGCTGTGGAGAAGATGAGTGAGTTCGTGGAAACTCACTACATTTCATCTTCAGTTAAACATTTTCATTGTTTAATCTGAATTCATTTGGATTAGACACATAGTTTAAGTACAAGGCAGGTCCTTCAGGCCCCTACTTTGCTTAATTTTTCCCAGCAACCCATAGATTGCTAAAATTAGTGACATAAACACAGCTTTGCCTTTCAAGGAAATAATAATTCCCTTTCTAAAAATTCAATCTGTTTCTTTTACATAATCTTATCAGTAAGTAGAATGACATTTCCAGTTTCATAGATGGAGTCAAGCACAGAGACAGGCAGAAAGGGGTTACCAAACAGTATACCTGGAGCAGGACTGGAGGACAAATACAAGAAGGAGAATGGTTTGACCAGTGCCCTCTGTCAAATAATCTCTCATTTTCTAGACCTCATCTCCCTGGCCCCACCCCTACATACAAATAAGCAAATAAAACAAGTTAGTACAATTCCTAGGATAATGAAAACTGACACCTGTGGAGTACTATGTGCCAAGCAGTCTTCTAGGTGCCTAAAATATAATAGATTATTTCACCCTCACAACAACTCTATGACTTACAGGTGGGAGAAGTGAGGTACAAAGATGTTAATAAACTTGCCCAAGGTCACAGTCTATTAGAGGCAAGACAGGGCTTGTGAACTTAAGCTGCAGTACTGTTCTCATAACCATGATGCTGTGGCCCACTGGCACCTGTATTCCACTTCAATGCTCTATCCTCAAACTTCACAAATGTATAATGTACCAAACGTACAGGCTTTAGCTAAGATACAAGAGCTGGCATTCATACTGACCAAGATAATTTATACATTCAGTGCTATCCCCATCAAGCTACCACTGACTTTCTTCACAGAATTGGAAAAAACTACTTTAAAGTTCATATGGAACCAAAAGAGAGCCCATATAGCCAAGACAATCCTAAGCAAAAAGAACAAAGCTGAAGGCGTCACGCTCCCTCACTTCAATTACACTACAAGGCTACAGTAACCAAAACAGCATGATACTGGTACCAAAACAGAGACATAGACCAATGGAACAGAACA
>NW_012106441.1:1362068-1373018 GCF_000951045.1 Mandrillus leucophaeus | reverse complement strand
GTATACATATGTAACAAACCTGCATGTTGTGCACATGTACCCTAGAACTTAAAGTATAATAATAAAAAAAAAGAATTATCACAACAGTTTTCTTCATACTAGCCCCAACAGAAAAATAGACAATAATTTACAGTATATTAATATAAGGAAATATTACTGAGTAGTTAAAAAAAGAATTAACTGTTGATCCACAACAATATGGAAGAACTTAAAAAATGTAAGTCAAAGAAGCCAGACACATAGTATTTATAAAATAAATACTATGGTATATGAGCTCATTTATCAAATCAGGCAAAACTAGTCTTTGGGGAAAAAGCAGAATGGTGGTTGTCTCTTAGAGAGTGGGGATGGGAACTGCCTAGAAAGGAACTTTATAGAGTGATGGAAGTGTGCATTATATAGGTATATGTGTTTGTCAAAAGCCTTATATACTGATTTGTGTATTTCACGCTATGTAAATTTGACTTGAATAAAACAATTCTATGCAAAACAAAAACAACTGGCATTAGTAAAAGTCTACAATACTTTATCCTAAAGTTCCAAAATTAAAATGTTCTAAAATCTAGAAGGGTCTTCAAAGTTTTAGACATATCTAATTTGGCAGCAAAACCTGAATGAAGACTATCTATAGCTTTATCACATTAATGGCAAACATTCACATATTTTGCTATAGAAATAATTAACATATTTAATTACAGATCCTGCTCAGACCCTGCTAAAGGTACTGCATAATATATACACATTATATTATATTTCAAAAAAAAAACACAACAGATTCTGAATTCAAAACACATTTGTCCCCAAGAGTTTCTGAATTTTGGACCTATGGGGTGTACTTTTTTCACCCTCATAATTAAAAAAAGAGAGGTGGTTTAGATCAAGGCGTGGAAGTTGCATTCTGACTTAAACTCCAATCAAGCACACAAGAAAATATGTCCAGAGAAATTTTATGAATTTAAATAGTACCATACAGTTAGATGTTTTAGCCAGTTTGCATTTCTATAAAGGAATACCTAGGTCTGGGTAATTTACAAAGAAAAGAGGTTTATTTGGCTAATTGTTCCACAGGCATGGTACCAGTTTTCACTTTTGTTGAGGGACCCCAGGAAACTTCCAATCATGGTGGAAGGCAAAGGAGAACGGGCATGTCACATGGCAAGAAAAGGGGGAAGAGAGACAGAGGAAGGCGAGACCAGGCTCTATTAAACAATCTGATCTCACAAGAACTAATAAAGTGAGAACTCACTTATTATCATGGGGAGGTAACCAAGTCTTTCATGAGAGACCCGCCCCAATGATCCAAACACCTGTTACTAGGCCCCAACTCTAACACTGGGATCAAATGTCAATATGAAATTTTGGGGGAAAAAATACTAGGCCCCAACTCTAACACTGGGATCAAATGTCAATATGAAATTTTGGGGGAAAAATATCCAAACTATTTCAGTGGCAAAGCTGGAATTGAGGCTCAAATCTTAAAACCTTGTCCTCCAGAGTTCCTGATAAAGCTCTTTGACATGGGTTCTGTGCTCTTTTGGCTTAGGTCAGAATATGGAATGGCTGCAGGTGGCTGACCAGATGCTGGGGCAGGCCATGCCAGAACTGGCTCCCAGAGCAGAAGTTCAGGCCTCTCTCACTTGGAGCTCTCCTGGGGGAAAAAAGGAAGCAGCAGGTAATAACTTCACATAAAACTAGTTACCATGTAGACAGTGAGCTCAAGAATTCTATTTTAATATTGAAATTCCAGCTCTCCTTTACTCCCACCCAGTTTAAACCCGTAGGAATCTGCATTTTAACAAGTGCTCTAGTGATTCCATGGCAGAGGCTTCTGACTACACTTTGTTCAGCACAGTCAATCTTAATCAGAGCTTGAATCCTAGGGCTTCCATGTTGCATGACTCCATGGGCAGCCATTCATATCATAGCCCTTCTGAACGGGACTCCCTGGAATTACATGTTGCGCAGCGCTTATGGACCTACACTGTGTCCTGTACATCAGCAGACACACTTCCCTTCTATGAATGCCCACTATGCTGACCTAGTCCTGGGTGACAGCATCAGCAAGGGAGGACCAGTGAAAAAGAGAAAAGTTTATTCAGCTTGGATGTACTTTCTAGAATGTTGCAAACAGAATATGTTAAAAAAAAAAAAAACTATTTTAATATTTTGTGTTTTATAAATATTTTTACATTTATTTCTGGCATTTAAGCCTTTGAAAGATCTTACTCTAGCCTGTTGACATATTTTCTTCTTCCCTTTTGTGTCTTTCCTTACTCTTTACCACTCACCTGCCTACCAACTCCCTGCTCAAATGAACTCCACCTTCAATCCCTCCCTTCCAAAAACAAAAAATCATCTACTTACCACTTTCTGATCAGGCCTAAGTGTCCAAAACACCCTAACATGGCCTGGCTTCTCATTATTCAATCTGTTTCCTTAGCTAACTCATGGCGGAAAATCAGGCACTGGGGCAAGTGGAGCATCATATTTAGGGGATTTGAGTATTTGTTTAGGAGTTTTAAAATCACTTTCAAAATCATACCACATATCTCTCATTATTCATGAATGTTGATAGAGACCATAATTTCTACTTATTGTATAGGGATTGTTGTCTAGATTTATTTAGGACTTGTGTTCGAAGCCCTCTCCTCCATAGAAAATGTGCTACAAAACAAAACAAAGAGTCTTTCTCAGAGCAAATGATAGCTCCCTCTGAGCTAGATCTGGCTCCATTACCAAATCTTGGTGCTGCATTGTGAATGATTTAGAGGGGAAAGATGTAGACCATGTCAATGGACTAGTCAGTGCTCTGGAGAGTATAAACACTCCAGAAGAACACAAATGTCATTTTCCTGCCAGTTGGCTCAGGCCTTTGAGGCCATTAGGCATAAACCATTAGCCCTTGGAGTCAAGGATTATGTCATTTGGTCTTGTAAATTATTGGCCCAGGAGTATCTTGTAGGTGTCCAACAAGCAGTAAAGAAAAACATGACAGAGCTTCTGAGAACCAGCTTCCAGGGAGAAAAGCAAGGAGCAGCCAGAGGAATCATGACGTGGAGAGCAAATGAGAAGTGGCAGGAGAGTGTTTACTACAGACCAAAGTTCACCCAGGAGCCACTGCAGCAGAGCATCACTAGGACACAGAGCAAAGAGGGAAAAGCAAGCCCAAGCTTAAGAAAATTTCTGATTAAGATGAAATCTTTCCATCCTTTACAAAAAGAAAAACATTTCCTTCTTCATGAAAACATGTTCCCACCTGAAAGAGCATCTTCACCAGAGACAGTTTACTAATGTGAGCTACTGGCATGTATTCTATTCTAGCTACACAGCACCAGCATTCAAGTCCCACTCAAAACCAATTCTGGTCTTAGAACAAAGAAACTGGAGTTTTTCTCTTCCTAGCTACATTCAGTGCAAAGCAAATCACAGTCTTTGGGTAGAAATGGCTTGTGTTTCTGAAGAACACACAAGTGTTGCTCTCTGATGAAGAAACTTTCTTAGCAGTAAGTCAAATCAACAGAACCTAAATTACTCTAACTTGAAGGGAAGCTATAAATATCTCTACATATGTTAGGCCTGATTTCCATGACCAGGGACTGGCTAGAAGTCAGATTCTTGCTCACACAGTTTATATTCAAAATATATGCACGTAAAGGCAGCTGTCTTCACTGGTACACTGGACTAGCCCCTAAGTGAAGAAGAGAACATCCATTTACTTTTATGAAATCTTAAATTTGTTTAATTCTCAGTGACTTATTAAACAATAATTATTTTAACGTCTATAAATGAAAATTGCTTGTTTCTAGTTTTCATCCTTTCAGAATACTTGCTGTGTGAAGGATTTCCATGTAACTTCAAAATTCGAGAAATAATTTAGTGCTTTTGAACGTATCTGGCTACACTGTTGATATGTTCTATGTCACAATAATGTAAATTTCCTCACTGTATATATAATTCAGGCTGATTGATGGGTAGTTTGTTTTCAGTGTTTACTTGGTGATATGGCTTGGCTCTGCATCCCCACCCAAATCTCATCTCAAATTGTAATTCCCACCTGTCGAGGGAGGGAATGGTGGGAGGTGATTGGATCATGGAGGCAGTTTCTCTCAGGCTGTTTTTGTGATAGTGAGGGAGTTCTCATGAGATCTGATGGTTTTAAAAGTGACAGTTGCCCTTGCACTGTCTCTCTTTCTCCTGCCACCATGTAAGACGTGTCTTGCTTCCCCTTTGCCTTTTGCCATGATTGTAAGTTTCCTGATGCCTCTCCAGCCATGCAGAACTGAGTCAATTAAACCTCTTTTGTTTATAATTTAACCAGTCTCAGGTAGTATCTTTACAGCAGTGTGAAAATGGACTAATACACTTGCTTGAATTGTATTTTGCTTAGATAGAATATTATACATTAAGTGTTCAAATACTTTGTGGTAGAAAGGAAAGGAGCATGTATTAGTTAGCTAGAGCTGCCATAACAAAATGCCACAAATTGGTGGCACAACAGAAATTTATTTCTTCAAAGTTCTGGATGCTGTAATTCCAAGATCAAGGTGCCGGCAGAGTTAATGTCTGGAGAGACCTCTCACCTTGCCTGGTATGGTAGATGACCACTTTCTCACTGTATCCTCACAGAGCCTTACCTCTGTACATGTACTCCTGGTATCTTTCTCTTCTTATAAGGATATCAGTCCTGTTTTATTAGGACCCTACACTTATGACCTCATTTAACTGTAATTACCTCCTTAAAGACTTAGTCGCATTGGGATTTAGGGCACTCTGGCAACAGACAGACATGAATTTAAATCCTAGCACCCATTACTCAATAGCTGTGTGTCCCTGAAAAAGTGTATCCTCTCAATGCCTCATTATCTTCATCTGAAAATCAGGACAATAATTGTATGAATGAACTTACAGAATTTTGTGAAGATTACATGGAATATGTAGAGTGCTTAGACTCTAGTCAAGTACATAGTTCTCATTAAATGTTAGCTATTTGTATAAAAACACTCTTTTGAAAAAACTAGAAAGGCTTCACAAAGATTTAGACATTTTAGAAATAGTCTGAACAATAGGTACAAAGAGAGGTAAGACTCATGCAAATATAATTAGGGAATTTTCAGTTTCCACAAAATACAGATTGAGATAAGAGACAGCCTTCTTCAGCTATAAATGCATAAACAGATCAGAAAAAAAATATACAAAACATTAACTAAATAGTTGAATGAAAAAAGAAAAGACAAGTCCTCAGCCAGAAACAAAAGAGGAACTTATAGCTTGAGTTGTCAGCAGTGGCTGGGACGCTCCTTACATAAGGTGGTAGAAGGAAGAAAGTGTTAATGTTCAGATGGGATTAAATGAGGTCATGAGCCTACAGATGATGGCAATCTAGAATTGAAGTCCTCCAACCCTGGAAAGACTGCCTTTTCTTTGAAACGATGAAAAGGGCTACACTCCCAATCTAAAGAAATAGAGATAAACTTGCCTAAGGCTCTAGGGGAGGAGAGCTTCTATGAGAAATTACTGTTCAAAGGAATCCTGAACAACTGACACTCCTCTTATAGCAGTATCTTTACAACCCAGGCATGTTGAATATCTATACACATGCACACACATACACACACACACACACCACTGATAAAGATGCACTCATAATGAAAAGAAATTAAACTATATGAGGATACAGTTCACTATAAAGCACATAGCATAAGGAGACACAACAAACACAAGTATTAGCATTAAAGTTTCTGAAGATAATAGAAAATTCTGAAAGAAAATATAAAATAGCTATGTTTATAATTATTATGGTGATTTTAAAAAAGAAGAGAACCTTTAAAAAATACTATGTACAAAGAATATAAAGATGTGAAAAAGAACGAAATATCACTTCTATACATGAAAAGACTTTGAAACAAAGAAAAAACATTTATAGAAAGACTAAACAGCAGGCAGATTAGACAAACTGAAGAAAGCATTGGTGAACTGTTAGATAGATCTGAGGATCTATCTGAGGATCTATCTGAGGATTACGTAAAACGAAGCAGAGAGAGAAAGATGTCAAAAATATAAAAGAATATTAAAAGAAAAGAAGGAGAGACTTAAAATACTCAATATGTATGCCACAAGAGTTGTGGAAAGAATAGAATATTTGAAAATTAGATATATATAAAAAACTGTTTTGAGACAGAGTCTCACTCTGTCTCCCAGGCTGGAGTGCAGTGGAATAATCTCAGCTTGCGGCAACCTCCACCTACCAGGTTCAAGCGATCTTCCGCCTCAGCTTCCAGAGCAGCTGTAATTACAGGTACCTGCCACCACACCCAGCTAAATTTTGTATTTTTAGTAGAGATGGGGTTTCACCATGTTGGCCAGGCTGGTCTCGAACTGCTGATCTAAAGTGATCCACCTGCCTTGGCCTCCCAAAGTACTGGGATAACAGGGGTGAGCCACCACACCTGGCCTGAAAATAATATATTTGAGAATTTTTCAAAATGGTTAAAGAGATATGTCCTCAGTTTGAAGAAGCATAGGTCTTGAATAGGATAAATACAAAGACATTCACGTTTAGACATGTCAAACAGAAAAGGATATCTTCAAAACAACCAGAAGGAAAATATAGATTTCCTACCTTAAAAATAATTAAAATAAAAATAGATTTTCTATCAGCAACATCAAAGGCCAGAAGATAATATAAAAATTTATTCAAAATGCAGATAAAATATAACTATCCAAAATTCTATACTTGTCATTCAAGACTGGAGAGAAATGAATAAGGTTTCAAGCAAAGTTTGAGAACCATTTTCTGAAGGAACCACTAACGCATGACCTTGGTTTTAAGAACCAAGGAAGAAGCTGGGAACAATGATGAATTAATACATTTGTAACTGTAAGTATATATAAATCAGCATTGACTGTTAATAAAAATAAGGGCTAATTTGAGAGGGTTGAAAACAAGGTGCAACTACTATATTAGACAACAATAATATGGAAGATGGGGATTAGTGAATAGTTTAACTCTCAGGAGGAGGGAAGCAATATTAACTTTAGACTTTGTTAAGACAAGTATGCATTTTTTTAAACGAACAATATTGTAATAATGGAAAAAGAGACTTCTAAACTAGCAGAGGGAGAAAAGACAAAATAAGAAAACCTTAATGAATCTATGTAACAGCAAGAAAGAAAGGGAAAAAAAAGCAGTGTGTGTATATATAAAATCTCACACATTAAAATTTAAAAATAAATCAAACCACATAAGTAATTTCAATAACTAAACAGGAGTACAGACATCAGCAAAATGGCAGCATAGGACTCTCCAGCACTCATTCCTCCAGAAAACATCAATTTGAATAACATGTATAAAAATACCTTCGCAGAGCTGAGGAAATTAGGAGATTACAGCACCTGGGTATAACACAGAAATAAGAAACAATGCATAGAAGAGGATAAGAAAGACAGCTATACATTACTCACATCATCCCTTCCCGAATCCAGGTAGCACAATGTAAATTGAGATACCTGGAGGAAATAGAGGGAAGTGAGCACTGGACTTTGCCTTCAACCCCATCACTGGGCCTGCACCAGTAAAATCCAGTGCCGGGCAGGTCCTCATAGCCCCAGACTTCAGGTCAGTACCCACAGACTGAGCCTCCAGGCCTCCCCTACAACCAGGCTGATCCCAGGCTGAAAGTTGCAAGAGAAAAGAAGCATATCACATATAAGGAGTTCCAATAAGGCTAGCAGTGGATTTCTCAGCAGAAACCTTATAGGCCAGGAGAGAGTAGATGGTATATATACAAAATGCTAGATGGGCAGCAGGAGGGGATATCTTCTCAACCAAGAATACTTTAACTGGCAAAACTGTCTTTTAGGAAAGAAAAAGTGATAAAGACTTTCCTAGACAAGCAAGAGCTGAGGGAATTCATTACCATTGGACTCATCTTACCAGAAATGCTAAAGGGAGTTCTTCAAGCTGAAAGAAAAGAATGCTAATAAGTAACACAAAAAATAGGAAAGTATAAAGTTCACTGGTAAAAGAAATGGCCCACCAGGTGCAGTGGCTCATGCCGGTAATCCCAATATTTTGGGATGCCGAGGCAGGTGGATGATCTGAGGTCAGGAGTTTGAGAACACCCTTGCCAATATGGCGAAAACCCATCTCTACTGAAAATACAAAAATTAGCCAGGCATGGTAGCAAGTGCCTGTAATCCCAGCTACTAGGCAGGCTGAGGAAGGAGGATCGCTTGAACCTGGGAGACAGACATTGCAGTGAGCCAACATCATGCCACTGTACTCCAGTCTGGGCAACAGAGTAAGACTCTATCTCAAAAAAAAAAAAAAAAAAAAAAAGGAACAAACAAACTAAATTTAGAATACACTTATACTGTAATGGTGGTGTATAAATCATTTATATCTTCAGTAAGAAGATTAAAAGACAAAAATATTTAAAAGAACTATCACTACAATAATTTGTTATGTGATACACAATATTAAAAGATGTAAGTTGTGACAACAAAAGAATTGAGAAGGGTTGAATAAAAGTGCAAAATGTGTTCATGCAATCAAAGTTATTATCTCAAAACAGCCGGTTGTAACTATGACATGTTTTACGTCAGCCTCATGGTAACCAGAAAACAAAAATATTTAATAGAAACACAAAAGAAGGGGCAGTTCCAAGATGGCTAAATAAGAACAGCTGCAAACTACAGCTCCTACTGTGAGCAACACAGAAGATGGGTGATTTCTGTGTTTCCAACTGAAGTACTGGGTTCATATCACTGGGGCGTGTTGGACAGTGGGTGCAGGACAGTGGGTGCAGCCCACCGAGCGAGAGCTGAAGCAGGACGAGGCATTGCCTCACCCAGGAAGTGCAAGGGGGAAGGGAATTCCCTTTCCTAACCAAGGGAAACTGACACACAGCGCCTGGAAAATAGGGTCACTCCCACCCTAATACTGCACTTTTCCAAGGGTCTTAGCAAACAGCATACCAGATTATATCCCATGCCTCGCTTGGAGGGTCCCATGCCCACAGAGCCTACCTCGTTGCTAGCACAGCAGTCTGAGATCTAACTGTAAGGTGGTAGCAAGGCTGGGGGAGGGGCGCCCAGCATTGCTGAGGCTTGAGTAGGTAAACAAAGCCACCGGGAGGCTTGAACTGGGTGGAGACCACCGCAGCTCAAGGAGGCCTGACTGCCTCTGTAGACTCTACCTCTGGGGACAGGGCATAGACAAACAAAAGGCAGCAGAAACCTCTGCAGATTTAAGCATCCCTGTATGACAGCTTTGAAGAGAGTAGTGGTTCTCCCAGAACGGAGTTTGAGATCTGAGATGGGACAGACTGCCTCCTCAAGTGGGTCGCTGACCCCCAAATAGCCTAACTGGGAGGCACCCCCCAGTAGCAGCAGACTGACACCTCACACGGCTGGGTACCCTTCTGAGACAAAGCTTCCAGATTTGCTGTTTAGCAATATTCACTCTTCTGCAGCCTCCTCTGCTGATACCCAGGCAAACAGTGTCTGGAGCGGACCTCCAGCAAACTCCAATAGACCTGTAGGTGAGGGTCCTGAATGTTAGAAGGAAAACTAACAAACAGAAAGGACATCCACAACAAAACCCCATCTGTACGTTGCCATCATCAAAGACCAAAGGTAGATAAAACCACAATGATGGGGAAAAAACAGAGTAGAAAAGCCAAAAATTCTAAAAATCAGAGCGCCTCACCCCCTGCAAAGGAACACAGCTCCTCACCAGGAATGAAACAAAGCTGGACGGAGAATGACTTTGATGAGTTGAGAGAAGAAGGCTTCAGATGATCAAACTTCTCCAAGCTAAAGGAGGAAGTTCAAACCCATCGCAAAGAAGCTAAAAACCTTGAAAAAAGATTAGACAAATGGCTAACTAGAATAACCAATGTACAGAAGTCCTTAAATGACCTGATAGAGCTGAAAACCATGGCATGAGAACTACAGGACAAATGTGCAAGCTTCAGTAACCTATTCGATCAACTGGAAGAAAGGGTATTTGTGACTGAAGATCAAATGAATGAAATGAAGTGAGAAGAGAAGTTTAGAGAAAAGAGAGTAAAAAGAAATGAACAATGCCTCCAAAAAATATGGGACTATGTGAAAAGACCAAATCTACATCTGATTGGTGTACCTGAAAGTGATGGTGAGAATGGAACCAAGTTGGAAAACACTCTGCAGGATATCATCCAGGAGAACTTCCCCAACCTAGCAAGGCAGGTCAACATCCAAACTCAGGAAATACAGAGAACATCACAAAGATACTACTCAAGAAGAGCAACCCCAAGACACATAATTTTCAGATTCACCAAACTTGAAATGAAGGAAAAAATGTTAAAGGAAGCCAGAGAGAAAGGTTGGGTTACCCACAAAGGGAAGCCCATCAGACTAAAAGCAGATATCTTGGTAGAAACTCTCCAAGCCAGAAGAGAGTGGGGGCCAATATTCAACATTCTTAAAGAAAAGAATTTTCAACCCAGAATTTCATATCCAGCCAAATTAAGTTTCATAAGTGAAGGAGAAATAAAACCTTTTACAGACAAGCAAATGGTGAGAGATTTTGTCACCACCAGGTCTGCCCTACAAGAGATCCTGAAGGAAGCACTAAACATGGAAAGGAACAACAGGTACCAGCCACTGCAAAAACATGCCAAAATGTAAAGACCATCGATGCTAGGAAGCAATTGCATCAACTAGTGAGCAAAATAATGAGCTGACGTCATAATGACAGGATCAAATTCACACATAACAATATTAACCTTAAAGGTAAATGGGCTAAATGTTCCAATTAAAAGACACAGAATGGCAAATTGGACAAAGAGTCAAGATCCATCAGTGTGATGTATTCAGGAGACCCATCTCACGTGCAGATACACACATAGGCTCAAAATAAAGGGATGGAGGAAGATCTACCAAGCAAATGGAAAACAAAAAAAAGCA
>NW_012106441.1:1357063-1358106 GCF_000951045.1 Mandrillus leucophaeus | reverse complement strand
AGGGGATATCACCACCAACCCCACAGAAATACACACTACCATCAGAGAATACTATGAACACCTGTATGCAAATAAAGTAGAAAACCTAAAGAAATGGATAAATTCCTGGACACATAGACTCTCCCAAGACTAAACCAGGAAGAAGTTGAATCCCTGAATAGACCAAAAACAGGCTCTGAAATTTAGGCAATAATTAATAGCCTACCAACCAAAAAAAGTCCAGGACCAGACGGATTCACAGCCGAATTCTACCAGAGGTACAAGGAGGAGCTGGTACCATTCCTTCTGAAACTATTCCAATCAATAGAAAATGAAGGAATTCTCCCTCACTCATTTTATGAGGCCAACATCATGCTGATACCAAAGCCTGGCAGAGACACAACAAAAAAAGAGAGTTTTAGACCAATATCCCTGATGAACATTGATGCAAAAATCCTCAATAAAATACTGGCAAACCAAATCCAGCAGCACATCGAAAAGCTTATCCACCATGATCAAGTGGGCTTCATCCCTGGGATGCAAGGCTGGTTCAACATACGCAAATCAATAAATGTAATCCAGCACAAAAACAGAACCAAAGACAAAAACCACATGATTATCTCAATAGATGTACAAAAGGCCTTTGACAAAATTCAGCAGCCCTTCGTGCTAAAAAAAACTCTCAATAAATTCGGTATTGATGGAATGTACCTCAAAATAATAAGAGCTATTTATGACAAACCCACCGCCAATATCATACTGAATCGGCAAAAACGGGAAGCATTCCCTTCGAAAACTGGCACAAGACAGGGATGCCCTCCTCACCACTCCTATTCAACATAGTGTTGGAAGTTCTGGCCAGGGCAATCAGGCAAGAGAAAGAAATAAAGCGTATTCAACTAGGAAAAGAGGATGTCAAATTGACCCCTTTTGCAGATGACATGATTATATGTTTAGAAAACCCCATCATCTCAGCCCAAAATCTCCTTAAGCTGATAAGCAACTTCAGCAAAGTCTCAGGATACAAAATCAATGTGCAAAAATCACAAGCATTCCTATATACC
>NW_012106441.1:1336235-1352047 GCF_000951045.1 Mandrillus leucophaeus | reverse complement strand
TGGGTGCAGCACACCAACATGGCACATGTATACATATGTAACAAACCTGCACGTTGTGCACATGTACCCTAGAACTTAAAGTATAATAAAAAATATAAATAAATAACAAAACAAATAACAACAACAACAACAACAAAAAGAAACACAAAAGATAAAAAGATAAAAAGTAAGGAATCAGTGCACACTGTTAGTGAAACTCACCTAATCACAAAGGAAAACAGCAAGAGAGGAAGAAAGGAACAAAGGATCAAGGAAACACTCAAAAAACAATAAAATGGCAGTAGTATATTCTTACATACCAACAATTACTTTAAATGTAAATGAATTAAACTCTTGAATTAAAATACATAGAATGGATAAATGGATAAAAGCAGGACTCAATCACATGCTGCTTACAAAGTACTCACTTCACCTTTATGGACAAACCGAAGATGTGAAGAAACGAAAAAAAGATATTCCTTGCAACTGGAACCCAAAAGAGACAGGATTGGCTATACTTATATCAAATAAAATATACTTTAAGGTAAAAAAAACTGTAAAATGAGACAAGGAATTTCATTATGTAATAATAAAGAGGTCAATTCATAAGACAATGTACAGTTGTAAATATAAATGCACCCAGCAGCAGAGTACCTAACTATATAAATCAAATATTAATAGACCTGAAGAAAGAGAAAGACTATAATACAATAATAGTGGGGGACTTTGACATCCCACTTTCAGCAACGGACTCATCATTCAGGCAGAAAATCAGTAATGAAATATCAAATGTAAACTATACCTTAGACCAAATAAAACTAATAGACACATATAGAACATTTCATATGACTGCAGCAGAACATATATTCTTCTCAAGCACACATGGAATATGATCTATGATAGATCATGTGTTAAGCCACAAAACAAGTCTTAAAAATGTAAGAAGTTTTAAATCATATCAAGTATTATGTTTTTACCACAATGGTAGGAAAGTACCTATCAGTGTCAGGAGAAATTTTGGGAAATTCACAAATACATAGAAATTCAGCAGCGTTTTCCTAAACAATGAATGAGTCAAAGAAGAAATTTTAAAAGAAATGAAAAAACATTAAGATAAATGAAAGTAGACATAAAACACAGCAAAACTTACAGGATGCAGCAAAATCACTTTTAAGAGGGAAGGTTACAGCAGTAAATACCTACATCAAAAAGAACAAGGCCACATAAGCAAGCTAATGTTACACCTCATGGAACTAGACAAAGAACAACAAACTAAGCTCAAAGTTAGTAGAAGAAAGGAAATAATAAAGATCACAACAAAAATAAATGAAATAGAGACTAGAAAAACAACAGAAAAGATCAATGAAACTAAGGGTTGGTTTTTCGAAAAGAGGACACTGACAAACTTTTAGATAGACGAAGAATAGAAGACTCAAAGTTGTAAATGAAAAAGTAGACATTACAACTAAAGTATAAATAATCATGAGACTATTATGAATAATTATACACTACCGAATTGGAAAACATAGAAAAAATATAAATTCCTAGACGCATACAGGCTATCAAGGCTGAATCATGAAGAAAATCTGAACAAAGCAATAATGGGTAAGAGAATTGAATCAAAAATAAAAAGTTTCCCATCAAAGGAAAGCCCAGGACTGGATAACTTCACTGCTGAGTTCTACAAAATAATAAAAAGAATACAAATCCTTCTCAAGCTTTTCCCAAAACTGAAGAGAAGGAAATACTTCCCAACTTATTGGACAAGGCCAGCATTACTATTATATCAAAGTCAGACAAAGATACTAGAAGAAAAGAAAATTACAGGCCAATTTCCCTGATGAACATAGGTGCAAAAGTCTTCAAAAAAATACTAGCAAACTGAATTCAACAGCACATTAAAAAGTGTCATAAACCAACCAGGGGTGGTGGCTCACACCTGTAATCCCAGCACTTTGGGAGGCTGAGGCAGGTGGATCACCTGAAATCGGGAGTCCAAGACCTACCTGGCCAACATGGTGAAACCCCATCTCTACTAAAAATGCAAAAATTAGCTAGGTGTGGTGATAGGAGCCTGTAGTCCCAGCTACTCAGGAAGCTGAGGCAAGAGAATCGCTTCAATCTGGGTGGTGGAGGTTGCAGACAAGGATCTCCACTCTTGCCACTTCTATTCCACATAGTACTGAAAATCCTAGCTTGAGCAATCAGGGAAAGGAAAGAAATAAAAAGCACCTACATCAGAAAGGAAGAAATTAAACTGTTCTTGGCTTGCAGACGACATGATCTTATATATAGAAAGCTCTAAAGTCTCCATCAAAAAATTGTTAAAACTAATACATGAATTTGATAAAGTTGTAGAGTACATTTGAGCTAAATACACTGTGGTATCCTGACTGAATCCTAGATATAAAAATAGGCATTGATGAAAACACTGTTCACATTTGAGTAATGTCTGTTGTTAATAGCAAAATACCAATGTCAATTTCTCAGTTTTGAAAATGGTAGCATGATTATGTAAGATGTTAACATTAGGAGAAACTGAGTGAAAGGCATACAGAAACTCTTTGTACCTTCCTTGCAACTTTAATGTAAATCTAACATAAATTATTGCAAAATTAAAATTTTTTAATCATATGGAAATTTTATATACAATTAATGATCTTATTTTTATGTGACATAAAGAAAATGATACATTTTGAATATGTTCTTTTATGGGCCATGAGAACTCAACTCAGTTCACTTTCAAGCACTGACACAAATATTACATTTGAAAGGAGAGTAGTGGGGAACAGTATCAGATAAAAGTTATGTTCTTATAAAAGAAAACTTGAAGATTGTAGAAGAAATGTATTTCCAGTCCCAAATCAATTGACTGGCATTGCTAAGTGGCAAAGAAGCATAGAAGGAGTAAAATAAAATGGGCTAAAATGCTTAGTTGCTGGTGCTGTTTCTCCTTTTGCAATGAAATCTCGGTATGCCCAAAGCAGTGAATGCCATGTGGAATCCCATTCCCTTCTCTTCTATAGAAAGAAGAACGTGGAAAAAAGCAGGAGTAGATTCTGCTGGTTCTAGGGCCATAACACGTATTAGTCCCAATAAGAACACCACTTCCTGTCACTGGACAGGCAATGCCACTAAACCATAAGAAAAGCTACTTTGCAAAAGCAAAATTTCAGGTGAACACAACAAGTCAAAATAACCAGGAAGTCAACATTTTCCACAAGCAAGAAGCTGTATATAGACAACTAAAATCCTTCAGGGTATTTGGTTTAGAAAAAAATTCCACCAGCACATATTTATATAACTGTTTTAAATGAAGTCAAAATATTTCTGGAGCTCTTCGCTGGATAAGAAATTGTTTGTATTTATCTGCTATTCCATATCATGTTTTTCATTTAAGAATATCAAAAGAGTTCCATTTGTATGTCTTCATCTATTCATAGAGCAGGGGGAAATGTATTCAGAGAGACTTGAAGCTAAGTGGGCAAATCTTTACAAGCTGGTATATTCCTACTGTTTGAAAAAGATTACCCAAACAATAGACTCCACACAGCCCCACATCTACTTTTTACTTGCTAGACTGCCCCTTTGGAAGTGCCTATGAACTTCATGTGACATTTTAGGGATACAAAATCAACCCTGACCCTCATTGACTGCCAAGAAAGTACGTGGAGAGCCCTATTTTTTTCCTTTGGTCATACTCCACCATGTGAGGCTGAGATTCCCTAGAAAGAAGCTCTGATAACATCATCAATGCCTGTCCCTTTTGATATCCTCTTTTTGAACAGTTGCTTCAGTTTCCTCATCTGTAAAATGAGGATAACAAGTAGATCTATCTCAGGCTATCGTGTGGATTAAATATGAGCATTATCTCAATTTTCACGGTGAGAAAGTGTATAAAGTGTTTAATAAGTATTTGTCAAATGCATAGATAAATTAATGAATTCCTCTACCTCTGAAAATTCATAAGTCTCTGCCATGCTCTTCCTAATACCTGGGCCACTCTTCTAAATATTGGAGGGCTGTATAGGTAGCTGGAGTACTAATTCCAGCAATTGGGTAACCAAGCACCTATCCTTAGCCTAAAAAAAAACTCCAGAATGTTGCCTGGCCTGCAGGTTGTGCCGTAATTTCAACCACTCTCTACTTCAAATACAACCTTGGTTCCTTTGCCCCCAGTACTACAAAGAACTTTTCCAACTTTTAACCCCAACTGGACTATATCTTTAGAGAAATGTCTAATTAATTTGCTTCCTACGGAAATATCTGGTGCTATTAGATTGCTTAGGTCTCAAGGTGTGTGTGTACAGTCAGCTCCGATTGAAGGGGAATCACATAGATTCTCCAGATGGTGGGTTGCATGGCTTATTCTTTAATGTGCTAAACCCCAGTTATCAACATTAGCCCCCAAAGCACAGGAAAGAAGAGAACATGGTCACTCGTAGAGTTCTGCTTTTCTCCACTGGGAGAAACACTGCTATTTTGTTATTAACAGACTTTACTCAAATGTGAACAGTTTTCATTAATGCCCATTTTTATTTCTAGGATTCAGCCAAAGTGAGAGATTTTGACACATTGCCTTCCTCATCTAGAAAACTGGCATGCTTTTCTCTGTTTACCCTGGGCTTGCCCTGCTCAGCCAGTCGGGCCTCCTGGGCAAACACAACTCAGGGTGAGTCCCTCATCCTCAACCTTCTGAATCTAGCAGAGTCACAAACCATGCCCGCCTCCCTGCCCACACCTCAGTCTTCTCAGTCCCTCCCTGTGTTGAACCCTTAGTGCTGCCACTTGCTTGCTCTTGTTCCCTGACCAGATCATATGTCCCTGCCACCCAGTCCTCTCCTCACCCATCTCCTCTTTACCTTCAGTTGGTCCCTCGTCTATAAGCAGGCCAGGTTGTAGCCTCCAAAGTTCAGAACTGAGGCCTGGGCATCAGAAGGCTGCTGTTCTAGGAAATCTGAGTTTGATCCAAATATGTGGGGTGAGAGTCAGAGGCAGCTCTGGTTTCATTTTGAAGTTTCATTTTGCCAGCAACAGAAACTATGTCTGACTTACGCAGAAAATACACTTTTTTCAAAGGATATGAGGTAGCTCACAAACTCTTCAAGAACACTGGGCTTAGAAGACAGCTGGGAGCAGAGACCCAAGACCAGTGAGGCTCTCCAGTTCCCATGGAACCCAGGGAGCTGAATGTTGGCAGTATTGCCCCCACTACAACCAAATGGGTTCCCTCCTGTTTCTGCTTCTTTGTGCCACTGGCTCCCTGTTCAAAGGCTGGGGTGATGCATCTGAGGGATCCACCCTAAGGTACACACCTACACTTGAGCTGCAGGGAGGGCTAGTGAAGGGGGTTTTCTGGTCTTTAGAGAGGAAATTTCTCAAACACAAAAGGTAGTTCATATACTAGGTAGCCAAAAATGACAAATGTCAATTGCATTTGTCTCACCATTTTCCATTCTGTTTCTCATTTCTGTTTCCTGAAAACTAAAGCTATCACAATGTCCCATCCACCTCCCACTGCAAAATGGCCTGGAAATCTAGCCTCTGTGCTCCTATTTCCACCACAGCATGTGGTTCCCCAGCTCAGGATTTGTGGCATGACCTCCAATTTCTTCTCCAAAATTTTCCTTGTGCCAGTTTTGAAAGGAAAGGAACATCAGTACTCTCAGTTCATCCTGAAAGATGGGTAGGAAGGTATAAGCTGCCACTTCTTCTCCACTTTACACATTCCTTACCCTGAAGTTTAACACATGTTACAAACTATGTACACCATCAGATTAGCTTCTTCGCTTGTCTAATTCTATGATCACTGCTTTTGGAATATACAGGGGCTGAGTCCAGGTTGCTGGGAAGCCACAGGCTTATTAGAGCTAGGAGAAACCTTTCTGAGTTTGCAAAACAACAAGCCTTTAAAGAAAACATGTGCCCTTAGAGGACACTATCACACAAAGATTCCTTTTAGAAGACATTAGCCCACAAAGGCTCCTTGGATGTCAAAGTTCTTCCAGAGACTGAGAATTCAAAGGTCATCAACTGAGAGAGATATTCCTATCACCCCTCCTTGATGATCACTAGCAAAGGGCTTTGTGTTCATTCCATTCCCTTGCCAACATTTGGTTCCCAAGCTTGTCCTCTTGTATCCGTCTACCCATGTCCTGGAATGCAGCCAGCCCACCGACACTGACAGGATGGATGCTAGCTGCAGCGAGACTGCTTGTCTGCTGTACACAGAGAGGATGACAGCAGGACATCAGAACAGCTGTTGGAAGGGGAGAGGAAGTAGGCAGCTGCAAGCAGGGTGGTCAGGAGAAATGCCTCAAAGATGCCCTGAGATGCAACACATCACAAAGCACCACATCTTTAAACAGCCAACCAGGCAGAACAGCCTGTTGGGAAAAGACCAGAAACATAGTTTTCCTTTCTCAATGGAAGTGTGGGTCAGGAAGTGAGTCAAAGAAGCAGAGCAGCCAAAGGAGGTTAGGACTATTGTATGCTGAGAGCAGTTCCAGTGACCAAATCAAAGGTCTTTTTCTGTGTGGGCCTCTGGAAGGTTCTCCAGGTACTCCACAGCACAGAGTTCTGGATGTTTTTTGTTCTAAAGCAAAAGAAGTGGTTTCAGAATCCTTCCAATCCATCCAAACACTTCCTAGCATGTTTACACTCTATATACCACAGATAACATGCAAAGTCTTGATGGTAAGGTCACCACAAGCATTGGAACAGATATATCAGTACCTTGGCATGACCAAGAGCAAGTTCAAAGGGGGAAATCATATCAAGAAGCTCTGGCAAAGAAAGATAGCAGCAATGGAGCCCAAATCCTGGCTTTAGATGCTAGCAAGCTCAAGTCTAAGGCAAAACACAGTGGATTCTATCATTCTTGATGTCTACTCAGGGGAGGCTAGACAAACTTTTTCTTGCTCCTGAATTATACTTAGGTATGAGGCAGTAAGCAGCTTCACTGAGGCAGTTCTGAGTGCACACACACAGACACATATAAAGAGAGAGAAAGAGAGCGGCGGCTTTCTTATACCGCCTCCCTTCCACCCCCACAACCCCCATAGCTTATCTCAAACTTGTCTGGTTTTGGTTTGAGATGGACTTTCGCTCTTTTTGCTCAGGCTGGAGTGCAATGGTACAGTCTCGGCTCACTGCAACCTCTGCCTCCTGGATTCAAGTGATTCTCCTGCCTCAGCCTTCCAAGTAGCTGAGATTACAGGCAAGCACCACCATGCCCGACTAATGTTTGTATTTTTAGTAGAGATGGCATTTTGCCATGTTGGCCAGGCTGGTCTCGAACTCCTGACCTCAGGTGATCCGCCTGCCTTGGCATCCCAAAGTGCTGAGATTACAGGAGTGACCCACCACACCCAGTCTCTCAAGCTCTTTTAAAGACTAACTCTGTAAAGTTGAGTCTCTAGGGGTCCAGAGAAATATAATACAAATGTGAAGTTTTCTGGTGATCTAGGTGCTTAACATAGGGATAGCATTTGCAAGCTCCTAAAGTCACTTGTGTTTCAGATTGGGCATATTCACCCTCAAAAACCCCTTTTATTAACTTCTTCAGATCCAACTGAGTCAATTAGTTTGAAACACTTCTTGACAACTAAACAAATGCACTTTTAAATATTTTTAAATGTTCATGTCTTGTTATGAACAAATGTTTTACTGCCAACACTTTTTGAAATGTTGAAAGCCTCTCCATTGCATTAAATTCCCCTCAAGAATATCCCTTGACTTATCCTGACTTTTGACAGAAACGATTTTGCCAGAAAATATACATTTAAGGCATCTAACAAATACCATAACCCCCTTAGATTGTTGACTGAAAATCCATTGTTGTGGAGGCCCAGTGTGTGGACCATAAAGGCTGTTTCATGTGAGCAATAAAGAATCCAACTTGTATCAGCACCCTCAGGGAGGACCCCAGGCCCCTGCCTCCAGGCTGGCTAAGGCCTTTTTTCTGGAAGCCCTGCCCCATCTGTTCCTGTCCCATCAAGTTATCAGTTGAAACTTCTAACTTACATATGATAAGCCTTGTAAGTCAAGGCCTGGCCTAGAAGATGCTGAGGGCAGGGATGGTTTCCAAATGCCCGCAACACATTTTATTTCAAATGAGCTGCTTATCTGAGGAAGCTATCAAGAAAGTTAAGGGCAAAAATAGCTCAATTCCTAGTAGAGGTTTATTGAAAATTATTCAACTAGATGTTACTGCATATTTCAATGTGATTAAAACTAGATGTTCTTTCTGACAATAATTGTCCTGACTATGATTAGGAGAAGGTAAGAAGGGAGCTGAGGGGTGAGCCATGCTCAGAATAATATGTAAAGTAAAAAGAACCAAGAAAGGGAAGGAGCCAGATGATTCTGGATCTGGCCAAAACAGGTCCCTACCCACACAAGATAGACTATAAAGATGGTAGGAGGTGTGGTCATGAAAGGTCAAAATATAGAATGAGGTGGAAGGGAGGTAAAAGAGACAAGTTCTGGAAAAGTGCAGGTTCTTCACAATCGTAGAAAGAGTTTTAAACAAGTGATGCTGGGCTGCTGGCTTTTCCACTCCCACTGCTTTATTTCTAAATCTACACTGCTTACAACTTTTTTCCTTTCATAATACAAATAAAGTTAAACCATAGATTTCTTTGGAAGTCACTGAGAAAGTTATAACACTGATATTAAATTCACATATGCCCAAACATACAAATCCTATATGGAGTGATCAAGAAATAATATCTTATTATCCACCTGGAAGGGTCCAAGAGTTTGGTTAGCAAGGTACAGTAGCCCTTTGAGTAGCTGTCAGTGTGAGGGCCTGTGATGAAGACAGAGATGACAGAAGAAAGCTGCCCTGTTTCTCTTTCCTTTCTATGGTGAGGAGGCAATTGTAGCAACCTGCTGTGTAAGGATCTGTGTGGGGAGGTCCACACATGGCAGAGTCAGGCCCTTCCCCTTTCTTCCCCAGTCACCAGCAGCCGAGGAGTGATTGCTTTCTCCTTTTAACAGGAAGCAGTACTGGCCCAATTCTGAATTTCTGCAAGAGTGCCAACATGTGTTCACACATTTAAAAGCAAAAAGTAGTAGAGGCTGCTCCTATGTAGATATCCTGCTGGCCACCTGTGTCCAGAAGCTGGCTACCTTCTCAGATGCTCATTCAATTCCTTCACCAGTTACCTATCTGGGATCTCCTGTGTCCTCAGTTTGAGATGCTATGGGGTAGATGTTAAGCAGCACGATCTGCTGGCCCCGCAACCCAGACTGGACTGCAGCCGTACAGGGTGATTATATAGGTTGGCACAAAAGTAATTGCGGTTTTTGCCATTGTAATGGTAATACAATCTTGAGTGCTGGCCCTTCCTGGGGAGACTCTTATCACACAAAGCCTCTGTTAAATTCCTAGACAAAACACCTGGCCTCAGGGTTTTAAGTTCCCTTTGTGGGAGTCCTTATCTTTTTCTTAACTGTAATATTAGAGGGTTGATGATGCTGATACTAGAATTTACATTCCATACAAATACCTAAGTGCTTTGTATAACGAATGCACTAGTCAGGACATGCACATAATAAATTGGAAAATTATTGAGCATCAACTCTATGCACAGTCTTGTGCTGGGCACCTTTTTTTAGCGGGTGTTTATCAAAGTATTCAACAATGGTCAGTTAGGATAAATGTGGTTGCATAATACTGACAAAAGTAGTAGCATTCAATATATATGTCATTATGCCTAGATATAATTATGCCTATTTGTTTCCTTCTGGGTTAATATTCCTTTGAGAAAAGATATTAATACACACAACAGTGGCACATCTGTTCCCTTGTTCCCTACAGGTGAGGTGAGACTGACAACACCACAAGTCTACCTTTGCATAGTTTTATGCTTATTAACATTTTCATATATAAGTGATGCTATAACTCTGGGTGATGGCCTGGTTCCCCAGGACTGCTGTGGAGGGTGACTTCTTCGATGTAATAAAAGATATTGAAACGAGTCTAGGCACTGTACGGAAAGTTGCCCTAAAACAAGTCACCCAGAGGTCTATTTTATAATCCCTGCACATGGGAAACAGGCTGAGGCCTTGCTGCCAGCAGCCATCTGGGGTGGGGTGGGAGCTGGGGGAAGCACTCACCTACTAACAGGAGCAAGATAAAGATAACCCATCCAGAGAGTGATCTATGCTGCTCAAGAATGGGTGATTTGTAACTAAGAGTGTGTGTGTGTGTGTGTGTGTGTGTATTAAAACTATATGAGCTGTGAAAGATTTTAGTGAGGCCAGAGTTTCGATTTTGAACGGGATCAGTCTATACCTGCTGGTATAAATCAACCCCAGCTGTAGGAACTGGGCCCACAGCTGTCTCAGACACCTATTGTTGGGGTAGACTCAGGCTGACAGTGATATAAACACCACAGAAAAGGCTTTCGGGGGTAAATAGAAAGGAGGAAAAGACCCTGGCCCCCTCCAGCCAGCAGTTCTCTGAGTTCTGCCTTCAAAGGCAAAGCTGGGTTTCTGGAAGCCACAGGCCTCTCCCACCCCTGACTGCACCGAGAAATGCTCGCCTGCATCCTCAGTCTTGTCCGTCTCGTGGCATCTGCACACACAGCCCCCAGTCAGGCACTCGGCCGTAGCCTTGGAAATCCTGATTCAGCAGGCACTGTGCTTAAGAGTGGCAGGCGGGTCCCTTTGCTCCTTATTGGCGACCTCTTGCCCAGGTCATCACCTGCTTCCAAAGGGATTTAAAATGAGGCATGAGGAAAGGACCATTACAAATTCACACTTCATTCTCTTTATTTGCACCTTCTTTCTTCTTTTCTCTCATCTTTCCCTGCGTTCCCTCCCTCTAGCTTTCCCTCTCTCCTTCCATGCACTGTGTCAGGTAGGTGAAACTTCCAGACTACTAGGGGAACACCTGTTTCCTTAGTTGTCCCACGGTCACCCCTAAAGCCATCTCTTCTCAAGGGCAGCTGATTTCTGGGGTCTGTGTGGCAGAGCCTCCAGGGAGTAGACCAGCTACGAAGTTGTAAGGAAGAAGGACCCCACCTTCTGCTTCTAGCTTCCTCCAGTATTGAAAAGCAGTGGAATCAGTGAAGATCTGTTTCTGGCCGTGAAAAGAATCCCCTATATCCTAAGAGATCAGCTCAGCAATGAAGGGGTTACTCTCCTTGGTGTGGGGGTTGGGGGTGTAGAAAGTTGCAGGACACTTTTCGCAGCTTGTCTGATGGAGATGCGACCTGGCACCACTGAAAAGCTTTAAGATTAATGGAGAAAAGGCGAAATCTGACAGCTTTTCCACTGGTTTCAGTCCTCCTGGGTGGGCCGATTGGTCTTGAATGTCACTAGCTACTTAATCTTGTGTATCTGAAACAGACTGGCGTGTTTGGGGAGCCCTGTTTGCTCTGTATAGACATCAATTGGAGAGGCAGATAAAAGGAAACTGCATTGAATTTCTCCTTTAAGCCTTTCACCAGGCACTTTCTGACTGCAAAATAATTAGTGACCCTGGCAGACACAACCGTCCTGTGGTAGATGCTCCCGCCACACCCCTGGTGTGACTCTGACTTCCCTGGGCAAGCTGCTCCTGCTCTGTTCAGTGCAGACTCATACCCCTGTATATTCTTCCTGCTCACCAACATTTTTTTTTAACTACATGGGCTTGCTTACCATTGTAAACCATGGGTGTCTGCTTAATCTGATGGCTGAGCGAATGGATCTCCAGAGACACAGATCTATAAGCACAAATGTGGACAGGGAGACAGAAGGACAAACTAAATAAATAGATAGATAGATAGATAGATAGATAGATAGATAGATAGATAGATAGATAGATAGATAGATGATTGATTGATTGATAGATAGATAGATAGATAGATGTACCCATTTACCTGCATATATGTCTCAAACAAATAGGGTTGAGCTATTTTTTTAATAACCAAAACATCTACCCAGGAATGGAAATTTAAAAATCAAATGATGCTTTCTATATCCTGTTCTGTCAAACTGAACACATAAAAGAAGCCATTCAGGTTAAGTGCAAAGCATTAAAAGAGAAAGAATAAATACAATAGTGTTTGCAGAGGAGGTTACAATAGTGTTTGCAGAGGAGGTTACAATAGATTGGCTCCTTATATTCAAAAGATAGGAATGTTTGGTGATTACTGTGTGAAATAACTCTGTCTAGTCTGGTTTGGTCTGGTGTGAGAAGTCTCTGATGCGTTTTACACACACATAGTGGTTTATGAAGAACCTGTCATAAACCTAAACGATAGCACCAATTGGAAATGAGCTTCCATTGATGTATTTCAGATCATTTGCCCTTACCCTTTTCTCACTTTCTGATTCTTTAAACTCATGAACATGGTTGAGTGTATCATCGCGTGAGGAATAGCTAGAGATGATTGAGGCCAACAGACTATATATTAATCGTCCTTAGCCCGGCATCTGGGAATCCATAAAACTCTCTGCACTTTCAAACACAAGAGAAAGCCACATTCTCCGATGTCTGAAATTTGCCACATTACAAGCACACACAGGTCTTTGCAGGGCATCTTCCTGCAATGTGCTTTTGGCTATGATGAAAAGTTTCTATGTATACATATGTAACAAACCTGCACATTGTGCACATGTACCCTAGAACTTAAAGTATAATAATAAAATAAATAAAAATAAATTAAAAAAAAAGAAAAGTGTCCTTAAGGCAGAACACTTTCCAGTAAACATATACAAAATTCATCATAAACCAGACTAATTCTTCTGTCTACCAAAGGAAGATGGAAGACATAAACTGAGTCTAACACTATAGCAAGGTATCACAGGTCTCTATTATGACTTTGAAATGGCACCAGATATCCGGCTGTTTTTAAATTGCCAGTTTCTCCTCTGTGGTCAAGGATGTCTGCTAAAAAGAAGATACAGGAAGTTACTGATGGCCCTACAATGGAAAATGAAGTGAAAAATTAGTCTTCACTATACCAAAGCAACCTCATTTCAATTATCATTGCAAATATAAGGTTATACTTTATTTTGTGACTTACCTTCTCTTTTAAAGATACAGCCTCACATTGTTGAGACCGCCATTGCAAAATTATAACTGAGGCAGTGAAAGATCTGAACTAACTCACTCTACCTTGCTTCTAACCTCCAAGCTGTCCTTGTTCATTTCTGGGTATAGGCCAAACTAACTCTGGGAGAAACTTACTTTATGGTTTAGCTTTGAAACAAAGATGTTAACAGCCCCTTCCCAAAACAAGCCCCCTTTCTGCCCGGGGACTAGACTGCCTTTGCAAGACTAACAAATTAGCTAAAAGATTAGAAATTATGATTTAGGAGTCATGCAGCTGGAGGCTACAAGATTCTGAATCTCCCCAAATTGCTCCTGGGGATAACATCACTATTGCAAAACTTAAGATCAGTGCTTGAAATATTTTGCAAACCTTGCACTTAATGGATCAACTGGCACCACAGATTGATAAACTGGCTCATCTGGTCTTGTGACCCTGACCCAGGAACTGACTCAGTGCAAGAGGACAGCTTCAACTCCTTATGAGTTCATCTCAGACCTGACCAATCAGAATTCCCAATTCACTGACCCCCCTACCCACCAAATTATCCTGAAAAACGCTGATCCCCAAGTTCTCAGTAAGCCTGATTTGAGTAATAATAAAACTCCAGTCTCCCACACAGCTGGCTCTGTGAATTACTCTTTTTCTGTTGCAATTCCCCTGTCTTCATAAATCAGCTCTGTCTAGGCAGCGGGCAAGGTGAATACATTGGGCAGTTACATTATGTCAAAGCCTAAGACTAGAGTTGACTGAAATGATGTTGAGGAGACTGAAGTCAGTCTGCATGACAGGAGAGAGGAGATGCTTCTCCATCCCTCCGAAATGTGACTGGCTGTGTTCTCAGGGGACTGGGAAGTAGTTGCCCAGAGAGCACACTGAGTACAGATTTCATGAACAGGTAGGTACTGGGTACACATTTCATGAAAATCAAGAAGTACAAGAGAAGGAAGGAAATTCATATAAATACAAGGAACTAAAATAAGAGAGACTACTAGACAGAAAGGGTCATTTTTCCTGGGAATTGACTGTAGACATTTTTCAACCTTGTTTGAGATATCTGAAACAATGCCTCTCCTCTTCCAGGTTAAAAAAAAAAAAAGAAAAATGTGTGTAGCTATAAACAAAAAACAGGTGAGCACACAGAGAAGGAAATTCAAGTCCCACATCTAAAGTTATTGCTATAGTCTTTGAAACCCAAGTTGTCTCTAAGTCAGTTTTGAATGAAAGGTGTAAGTCACCACAAGGTCACTACATTCATGGAGAACCAAGAGATCCAAACATTAAAAAAAAAAAACACTGAAGTCACTCTGGCTATAATCGCTGGCAGATTTCAGGCAGTTTCTCCACAGCCATGTTCTTGCCACTGTCATTTTATCTTTAATGGGCTCTACAGTGGCAGATACAAATGTAAATTAAACTATGGAATCCCCCAGAACCTTCTCAAGAGAATGAACCCAGGACTCTTTAGACAGGTCGATGAATTTGAGACATAAAGATAAGAGAACTGGGAAGAAATGAATTCAAAACGTGTTCTTGGTGGCGTGCAAGGCTCCTAGTTCCCCACTGTAATCTAGTGGGCAGATGAAAAGGTTCCTTACTAATTAGCCTACTTCGGTGCTTACAGGTTAGGGTTCTGTGTTACCAAGAGACCCCCATTCAAAGATAAATAACTGAGAAGAGTGTGATATACATTTACTGATCCAACAAATAATTTTTAGCATCTATTGAGTGTCAGATACTGTGTTGCGGATACAGTAATGATCACAACAAACATACCTCTTGCCCTCATGGATCTTAACGTCTATTGGGAGAGTCAGTTGTTGGACTAGGAACTCTCCATCTGAAGAACATTAAAAAGGGGGTAGTATAGGATGCTGTGGGAGTTTAGGCTGGGGCCAGGGGGCAGTCAGAGAAGGGCTCCCTGGGACAACTGAGTGACAATGCAGGTGATGTTCCAAAGGAACCAAAGATCTGGAGGTAGAGAAGAGTATAGGATACACAAGAAACTGAAAGAAGATGAAAATAGCTAGAACATAGTGAGTGAGTGAAGAGTATTGTGACACAAGGAGGCTGGAAGGGTAGAAGAGGCCATGTTACAAAGGATCTGAAGGGTATTGTTGAAAAGTCTGGTCTCTAAGTGAATGAGAAGTGCTGAAGAATCCACTTTAAAAGGAAAGTGATATGATCAGATTCATATTTCAGAAAGACCCACTGTGACTGTCATGTAAAGAATGTGTTGGATTGCCCTAAGCCAAAAGAACAAAGCTGGAGGCATCATGCTACCTGATTTCAAACTGTACTACAAGGCTACAGTAACCAAAACAGCATGATACTGGTACCAAAACAGAGATATAGACTAATGGAATAGAACAGAGCCCCCAGAAATAACACCGCACATCTACAACCTGCTGATCTTTGACAAACCTGACAAAACAAGAAATGGGAAAAGGATTCCCTATTTAATACATGGTGCTGGGAAAACTGGCTAGCCATATGTAGAAAGCTAAAACTGCATCCCTTCCTTACACCTTATACAAAAATTAATTCAAGATGGATTAAAGACTTAAATGTTAGACCTAAAACCATAAAAGCCCTAGAATAAAACCTAGGCAATACCATTCAGGACATACACATGGGCAAGGACTTCATGACTAAAACACCAAAAGCAATAGCAACAAAAGCCAAAATTGACAAACGGGATCTAATTAAACTAAAGAGCTTCTGCACAGCAAAATAAACTATCATCAGAGTGAACAGGCAACCTACAGAATGGGAGAAAAT
>NW_012106441.1:1333405-1334506 GCF_000951045.1 Mandrillus leucophaeus | reverse complement strand
AAAAAAAAAAAAAAAAAAAAGAGGAATCTGTATATATTTCAAATATGAATTATGAATTTTAGTTTACATGCACATTTAGAAACCTATTACACAGCCCCCTAGAACAGCCGTACATATTGTATTAAAGTCAAAGCCCTATATATGACTATATTATATATAATATAACATATATTCTACATATATATTTCATTTTTATCTCTTAATACTAGTAGCTAGTAGGCTTCTTTCTACTATACTTCTCTACTTCTGGATCTACCAACTGAACTGTAGATTTACCAAGACTTCACTTTTTAGAGTCTGTGTCCTGGCCTTGTTCCTGTAGTAATGTAATTCATTTGAAATTATATGAGTGAAACATGAGAGCAAAATGGTAGTTGTTTCTATGAAAGTTAGTTTAGGGCCAGGCATGGTGGCTCAAACCTGTAATCCCAGCACTTTGAGAGGCCGAGGCAGGCGGTTCATCCAAGGTCAGGACTTCGAGACTAGCCTGGCCAACATAGTGAAACCCCATTTCCACTAAAAATACAAAAATTAGTCGAGCGTGGTGGTGTGTGCCTGTAGTCCCAGCTACTTGGGAGACTGAAGTCAGAGAATTGCTTGAACACAGGAGGTGGAGGTTACAGTGAGCCAAGATAGCAACACTGCACTCCAGCCTAAGTGACAGAGTGAGCCTCCATCTCCAAAAAACAAAAAACAAAAGAAAAACTTGGAAGGATTCAACAGAGAGGAGTCTCTAAAGAAAAAGTTGCTATCAGATTAGGTATAGACAAGACAACTATAACAGAGAGTCTGGCTGTGGTGGTTCATGCCTGTAATCCCAGCATTTTAGGAGGCCGAGGCAGGAGGATCATTTGAGCCTAAGAGTTTGAGACCAGCCTGGGCAACATAGGAAGACCCCATCTCTGCAAAAATTACAAATATTAACTGGGTATGGTGGTGCATGCCTGTAGTTCCAGCTACTTGGGAGGCTGACGTGGGAGGATCACATGAGCTCAGGAGGCTGAGGCAGTAGTAAGACAAGATTGTAACACTGCATTCCAGCATAGGTGACAGAGCAAGACCCTGTCTCAAAAAAAAAAAAAAAAAAAAAAAAAAAAAAAA
>NW_012106441.1:1332030-1333355 GCF_000951045.1 Mandrillus leucophaeus | reverse complement strand
GGACTGTAAACTAGTTCAACCATTGTGGAAGACAGTGTGGCGATTCCTCAAGGATCTAGAACTAGAAATACCAGTTGATCCAGACATCCCATTACTGGGCATATACCCAAAGGATTATAAATCATGCTGCTATAAAGACACATGCACACATATGTTTATTGCGGCATTACTCACAATAGCAAAGACTTGGAACCAACCCAAAAGTCCATCAATGATAGACTGGATTAAGAAAATGTGGCACACATACACCACAGAATACTATGCAGCCATGAAAAAGGATGAATTCATGTCCTTTGTAGGGACATGGATGAAGCTGGAAACCATCATTCTCAGCAAACTATCACAAGGACAAAAAACCAAACACTGCATGTTCTCACTCATAGGTGGGAATTGAACAATGAGAACACTTGGACACAGGGAGGGGAACATCGCACACCAGGGCCTGTCATGGGATGGGGGGAAGAAGGAGGGATAGTATTAGGAGATACACCTAATGTAAATGACGAGTTAATGGGTACAGCACAGCAGCATGGCACATGTATACATATGTAACAAACCTGCATGTTGTGTACATATACCCTAGAACTTAAAGTATTTAAAAAAAAAAAAAAAAAAAGAATGTGTTGGGTTGAGTCAGACAGGATTCTGGGAAACAGGAAGGAAGTCTGCAGACATCTGAATGGAGACAATGGTAGATTGGACCAAGGTGGTGATAGTAAGATTGAAAAGAAGCAGAAATATCCTAATATCTGTAGACAGATTAACAGTGAAGATGCCTCAGGTCACAAAGACAGGGCAGAGGCATGCAAGACAGCCATGTAAGGATCACATCCCACCCTGAGAAGGTGGGTCTTGGCACATACATCCCTGACAGGTCTGACCTGAATGAGCAGTGTGAAGTGAGGGTAGTTAGGAAGAAATCCACTGAAGGTAACTGACCAACTTGATGATTTTTAATAGCTATGCTAATAGTTATGTTAGGAGGAATTCCATTGTAGTAGAAAAGAATTCTGCAAAGGCTTCCTTTAAGAGAGGAGTCTGGGCCGGGTGTGGTGGCTCAAGCCTGTAATCCCAGCACTTTGGGAGGCCAAGGCAGATGGATCACCTGAGGTCAGGAGTTTGAGACCAGCCTGGCCATTGTGGTGAAACACCATCTCTACTAAAAATACAAAAATTAGTCAGGCGTGGTGGCACACACCTGTAATCCTAGCTACTCCGGAGGCTGAGGCAGGGGAATTGCTTGAACCTGGGAGGCAGAGGTTTCAGTGAACCAAGATCGTGCCACTGCACTCCAGCCTGGGCAACAGAGCAAGACTCCATCTCAG